>NC_092346.1:82849917-83149917 GCF_963676685.1 Mytilus edulis | reverse complement strand
AACATATCATATTTTTTACAACTGTTATAATTAGATTAAAAAAACGTGTCCATAAAAGAGGGTCTGATTGTATTTGGGTTTACGGAATACAGAATAATGGACAAATACTGCTGAATAAAAGGCCAAAAAAAGAGGATTAGGGAAAGATGAGGTGCTTAAATATAAAGAATAAAAAATATTGGTAACACAAATAAATATTCAAAAATGAATACCCCTCTATCCAGACCCTTATGATAAAAAGAACATATCAATTCAAAACACATAATAATCATGCATAATCAACACTAAGAACGTTGGGAATTCATAGCATATTCACATATTCAATATAATTTAGTACCCTCTCGGACCATTTTCTGGAAAATTATGTCGATGACATATACTTTTCTTTGGCAGCGTATCGTCGGGATGCGGTATGTACGGTTCAGGATATATTTTCGGGGGGATACTAATAGGTCACGTGTAACAGCATTTTAGTGTACAGCTTCCGGAATCTGTAGTTTTCTGTCCAACTGAGAGGTTTGTAAATAAGAACAATGAGTTTCGACTTTCAGTGTTCTCATATCACATGCATGAAACGTCATAACTATAGTCTTCTATACTACATGTATAAACAATTCATCAAAAATCTCATTTCATATTTGTATTTACCCGGCTCAGCTTTTCGGGTTAATACAAAGCAGGGTCAAAATTAATATGTTCGAGTTCTGAATATACATTAAACTTGCCACTGGACGTAAATTATGTGTGAAGTGCTATTTGAAATCGTTATTTATTCACATGTGACGACTGAAATTATCCAAGTGTCGTCTATCTTTCCATAATGTTCCCTTGACATCTAACGACTCTCAATTTTTTTTGAGGGGGGGGGGGGGGGGGGCATGAAAACGAGTGATTCGTAGAGTAATCATATTTATTGAAATATTAAACGTTAATAGAATAACGCTAGTTGAGAATCGTCCAAAATTTTACATCGGTTGCTGGCTGTCGAACTCAAAGAAAATATAGCACCGTATTATAATGTACATGTTGCCAGTCAACCTTTCTTTAATGCTTTGTTTAGACTAACATCTTTTGGGCACAAAAAAAAACAAATAGTTTGTAGTATTTCTTCAAACTGTGGTTAGCGAACTGTAGGACCAGCAAGTTAAATATAAGGCCGCTAGACGTCAAATAATCTGGGAATTATCAAACACTATGCCTATAAAAAAAAGAAGATGTGGTATGATTGCCAATGAGAAAACTATCCACAAGAGACCAAAATAACACAGCAATTAACAACTATAGGGAACCGTACGACCTTCAACAATGAGCCTGCAAAGCCCATACCGCATAGTCAGCTATAAAAGGCCCTGAAATGACAATGTAAAACAATTCAAATGAAAACTGGTAAATCCCCCATTTTTAAATTAATAAAACCCCATATCTCGGAAACGTAAAATCGAAAATCTATAAAATTGTTAAGGGAACTAAATTCAATAGATATGAACAATTCACCATTGTTTCATGAGGACTGCTGAAAGCATTATTGAGTTATTGTCCGAAAACTGTAAAAAAAAACCACCACCTTTTTTAAATGAATTAAACCCTATAACTCGGAAACATGAAATCTAAAATTCATAAAAAACGAAAGGGAGCTCACGTCAATAGATTAAACAATTCACCAAAATGCCAATTGGTTAAAGCGTCCGACATGTTGACGACGGACGGACAGACGGATAAATAGTAACCAACACATTAATGGTCAGTCTCGTGAAAGAATATTCCACTCATGTAGACAAATGTTTTGTTATGATGTTCATGTAATATTTGCCACTGAAAGTTTTGCAAAATTCAAGAAAACAATGGGAAAAAGACCCAAAAATAGTAATAATAGTTCAGATGTAGGTTCGTGTTCAGATCACCCAATGTGCTCTCTTGCCTGTCGACAGTGATACAGTGAGATTGTCGGATTCCGACCATGACTGAAAAGGACAACCAGTTTTTTAATACAAAGGTAGCTGATTGATTCGTTGGTTCTTTTTTTTTTAAAGACCAATATGTAGCATATTAATCTATTGCAATTAAAAATCATAATATCTAATAAAATTTGTAGATTTAGCTAACAAAGTCCTTATATTTGTATAAAGTAAAATTTGTTTATAGTGGAAAATTGTTTTAACGTTGAATAAGCTACAATTAAAAATTGCTTGCTGGTCCCTCTCTGCGATTACCATTATATTACGCTGGTTCATTTCCCAATCAATCTGTCACCAAGGGAAGATAAATAAATCGATTTTCGTTCATAGTCTTTTTCAAAATGATTAAACGTTTCAAATTTATGAAATTATATTCGTACATCAATGTTTTTGATACACCAATAACAAACACTGAAATATATTGAATTGATACATTTTGTAATTATTCAAAACTATATCAGAAACCTAAACTTAATTATAAAATAATGAACCTGTTAAGGGGAGAGAATAGACGCATAAGTTTTTCGAATTGGCACATAATACAACGAAATGTCACTCTTGCATACAAATGGCACATCAATATAATTAATTATCTGCGAAATCGTCCCCCACCTTCAATGATGATTCTAAATTATGAATATAACCAAAAGTTGTTAATCTATAGATAGTTAAGACTAATGAAAGCTAACCCAATGTAAAAATATTTCTTTGCAATTTTTTTAAACTTCCTCAGAAAAATACTCGAGCCACTTGACTTTCATAGCTCAAAATTAACATTTTTACACAATATTTGAATAAAGTAGTTGAAGATTATTCGCTTCTCAAAGTGTAAGACGCAATAAAAATCGTATGCTTGCACCATCCTACCGAAATACGGATTTAATTAAGTCCTGAACATTTCGACATTTTGTCGTATATTTTGAACAAAACCGGTTTTAACCAAATCACAAGTTCGTGTTAAGATCCGACTAAGTACCTATTTTCCTATATGGTCAGGTAAAGTTGCTACAATATGATATTGCAAAGAGTGCTTAAATTGGCACACAGATTCAATCAGTTATTTTTAAATTAACTATTATTAACCAGTTTTGATTTAAAAAAAAAAGTACATACATATACCGTAATGAAAGAGAAATGTGATAAAAGAATAACATTCAAAGAAAAAGAGTTGCATCAACAGAAAATAGAAATTGCAACCTTACTCTTAATTTCATCGAATCTCAAAATTTAAACTCTTAGCAGAACTTTTAATCTATCTTACAGTATAACTCGGGAGTTTCTAAGTGTAACTCGAGCTTTAACAAGAACTCTTACTGGAATAAATGTTCGAAATCAAAATAAAACTCGAAAAACTGTAAGTCGAACTTAATTTGGTTCGATTATGGAGCGTTGTGTAATTACGGAAATGTTAACCAATGTTAAATTTCTTCTGGAAATGGTGTCATTAAGGGCTGTTTTTAAAGTGCCGAGTTTGTGTCTTTTTAAACATGGCATTTCAGGTTTTATCTTCCCGGTGCAGACAAGTTAGTGAATTCATTCTTTTTGCAGTCTAAATGGAACGTGTTACTTTTCAGCCCGGATACCCTCAGTCTTACGAAGTAGAAGATTCTTAATCTGCAAGCCGTAAATAATTTCTTTAATACAGCATGAGGCAAACATTCGTTTCCCTATACGACAAATGCAATTAAAAAATTAAGATGACTTCAACTTTGACAATTACTTTATAATAAACTGTTACTGTATGTAATGTTGAAAAAATTCGATAGTTTGATAAAAATATCAATGAATAATCGAAATACCTTGATTTGTTTTTATTATAATTTGTAGTGAAAGGGTTTAATTCAACCCAATAGTTCCAAGCATTGCAAGAAATGCTCCTATGCTAGCAACGTCGTTCTATAACGTTAGTTATAGTTCCCGCCAAAATTCGAAAGTAAGATTATTTCCGTTTTAGCGGATTCAAAACATCGGTGACCCCCCTTTTTTATTTATGCATTTAAAATCTCCCCTGAAGCTGCAACTTATGTAGAAGTTTGAAAGGGAAAACATTAGTAGATTTTTTTTATTTCAAGAATAATCTATAATAAATAGAAATTAAAAATGGCGGGAAACGTTCAAAGGCCTTAAAAGATAAGGAAACTGAGAAAAACAAATATGTATAAGGTAAAAGTTACAATTGACTGTTTCATTTATACCAGTTAAACATCGTTTTTCAATAATTTTGCCTTAAAATAGCAACTTAAAGCGCTATTTCTATATTTCGACATAACTAGATTCTTTACTTTTTGATGACGTCATATCTTGAAAACAACATCGGTGACCCCAATTTTTTTTTCGTCTAAAATATTGAAAAAAGTATGTACTTTCTACATGCAAAATTTCAATAAATTATTATTAGTAGTTTAAATAGTGTGATTTCCCTTTAAAACGTTCTAACTAAACGTTACATAGAAACTAATTGGTAACGTTATTTTGTTTTGTTTATATAACGTTAAATTAACATTATAATCCTAACGTCTAATTTGTAATGTTAAACTCACGTTCACGTAATGTTAAAATATCAACGTTATTTTAAAAACCAAAATAGTACGTAAAATTATTACCACAGTAAAACGTCTGAATAACATTTTTCGAGTACATTAATTTGTAACATTTACATAACGTTCTTATTACATAACGTGAGAAACGTTCAATTACTGACCTTGTTATAACGTAATATTGTAATGTTAATTGAACGTCGTTTTAACATTTAAAAAGTCGTTCTTCATCATACCAACAATTCAACATTTGAAATTTCTTAAAAACTGAGCCTAGAAAGCAGGGTAAATGTACAATAAAATATAATGTTAAATCTATGTTAGTTAAACATGATCAATATATCAACACCTTTTTTAACATTTTGATTATATTGATTTGTCATTTTTTTACAAGCATAATGCAAATGATTTTCTCTTAACGTTCATTAAATTCGTTGTTCTTACGTAAATATGACGTTAATTGTCGACGTTATTTTAAAAACCCTAAACGTACGTTAATTTAAACGTCAATACAATGTTTGAACAACGTTTTTGAATACGTCAATCTTCAACATTTACATAACGTTCTAATAACATAACATGAGAAACGTTCCATTACTGACCTTGTGTGCAGTTAAATACTTTAAAAAAGTGAAACCATTGAACTATATTTTTCGCCTTTGACAGTCACACTCCTAATCTTGAGTAGTATCTTTAAGAATATCAAAACCATTAATACGTAGTAAAACCATTCAAGTTGTACACCATTTGTTGAATAATAATATTTTATTATTCATCAGTGTTAAATTACAAGTATTGTTTAGTACATATGAAAGAATGAAGCAATACAACTATAGAAGATTGAAGTTTAATCAATCTAGCGTACATTGCTGTTTATCGTGTAACAATACCGTAATGTAACCGTAGCCTCAGTAATTATTGTTACATTTGTAATTAATCGGTTCCTCACCCAACTTTGCATTCCGGCAATTAGTCTCCAATGTAACAATAATATTTTTATTATTGTTACATTTCCATGTAACCGTAGCCAGTGCCAATGACAAAACACATCAAAAACGAATGGACTTGTAAGAACTGTCATATTCCTGACTTAATTGGTACAGGCATTTTCAAATGTAGAAAATAGTGGATTAAACCTGGTTTGAAAGCGATAAACCTCTCACTTTGATGACAGTCTCATCAAATTCCGTTATATTTAAAATGATGCGTGAACTAAACAGACATAATTAATAAAATAGTCAAAATATGGGTACAGCAGTCATTATCGTGTAACAATTTTAACTTGAAAGGAACAATTTAAAAGAACACAAAAAACATCTATCTACAAAACACATTCATTAATTCGCGCATTCAATTTATATACAGCTATACAGATGCACAGCTTACGTACAGCTTTGTAGCTGTACAGTTCATAGATCTTCATACACAGCCGGTTTAGAGACAGGGTCTTCAGTGGCGGATCCGGGGTTTGAACCCCCCTTTTTGGGCGATCAATGCATTTGAACGGGGACATATGGTTGAAACCCACCTTTGTCCTGGGTTGGGAACCCCCTTTTTAAAATGGCTGGATCTGCCCCTTGGCTTGTTTAGTTGAAGTTATATGTAGTACTTTACTCAAATCAAATCAAATCAAATCAAAGTTTTATTGCCATATAAACTATACAGTTTGTGACATATAACAACAACAAAAACAAATAAAGACAATAACTAAGTAACTCAATATATATACACAAATTCAGGTAAATATTAAAGGGTCCCCTGTCCTCAGTTCCATTGACTTTTTTTTATAAAGGATCCTAGTTTATTCACTTGTGTTGGTGTTGATGGGTTAAGTATATATATAACTTTGTCATTGTCAGTGAGATTAGCAAATGAATTACTTTCTCTGTTAATGCAATTAAAACATGTTAATCTAATATGTGAATTATGAGAACAATTTATTAAGAAATGTTTCTCATCATCTAGTACTTTGCATTTTTTGCAAAGTCTCTCTTCGCAAGGAATTTTAAAATGCCTTCCTTTTTCAATTAATAATGAATGGTCACTGATTCTAAGTTTTGTAATTAATTTTCTAAATTCAAAGTTTGGGTTAGAGAGGTAAGGTTTGATCAATAGATTTGGCTCAAGTCCTTTATAACAATTTAATTTACCTTTATCGTCAATAGATTTCAACTTATCCCTCAACAGGTTGTTGGTAATATGAGTTTATTTGGTGACATACGTACATAGTCATTTGAAATTGATTGTGCAGTGGCGGATCCAGGGGGCGGGGGGTTCCGGGGGATGGAACCCCCCTTTTTTTGCCGATCAATGCATTTGAATGGGAGCATATATTTGGAACCCCCCCTTTTTAAAATGGCTGGATCCGCCACTGTTGTGCACCTTTAGAACTAAACATCAAGATTACAAGATTGCAAGCCGTTTTGCTATTTAGCATAACTTCAGTATATCTCATAACTTTATAAGATAGTTTATGCTATACAGGCTATACAAATGGGGGTTCACAAATCCTTCGGATATGACAAAGATGGTCCATGTGTGAACATATATTTGTTCCGCATAATAATTGTTCCCCCTGGAACAAAACTATGGATAACAAAAGTTCTTGAGAACAAAAATTACATAATATTAATTCCACCTTCATAAGATCTTTTCCTGGAACTAAAACATCACATGGTTTCATAATATTTGTTCCTTTAAAAAACAGTGTCATTTGATTTTTTACACCTGATTAGATCTTAATTAATGTTCACCTCACATGACATTTACCTGTTCATGTAGTACATACAAAGATTGGAGTCTGAGGAATACAATTTTTTTACATAAAATGATGGCTCTTATTCTAGACAAGGTATGAATATATATTTTTAATATTTTATTACTGCACGCTCCACTGTGACTAACTAAACTAAATGGTCCATTAGTCTGTACCAATTTAGAAAATTTTGCTTATACATTAGTCAAGCATGAAGTTGGCCACAAATTTCAGATGAAAATGCCTGTACTTTATTATTGGAAATTTACATCCATGCATTTGGATAAATAATTTTGCAGTATATATTCCTAGAACTTTTATAATATAACAAATATTCCTGGAGCTTTTTTAAATATAAAAAAATTCCTGGAACTTTTATAATATAACAAATATTCCTGGAACTTTTATTATATAAAACATTGTCCATAATAATATTCCAAAGAACTTTTAGCAGCTGACAAAAGTTCCATTGGGAACTTTTCTTATGTAATATTTTATCCTTTGTGAAGGAAATTTTCTTATAGCATTGGATAAAATATTATATAAGGAAAGTTCCCAATAGAACTTTTGTCATATGCTAAAAGTTCTTTGGAACAAATATTATGGGGGAACTTATATTCATATTTTCGAGACCATTCCGTATTGTTTCTAAATTTAGAAATGTAAACACTCAAAAGTGAAAGTTGAAAACAGTTTTTGGAAATTTCCTATGAAAAGAACTAAGTAGGTCAAATATGAGTAAGACATTCACAAGTAAACCAGCTGCTGTCAGAAATCGAAACCCTAACAATCAAGCAGTAGGCAGAGGAACAGTACCCACAACAACTTCGAACAGAGGCAGAGGAACAGTACCCATAACAACTTCGAACAGAGGCAGAGGTGCAATGGCAACCGGAGGGAGAAATTTACCAACAGGAGCAGGCAGGGGATCACTTACAAGTAATTCTGATGCAGAAAATTTACAACCTCAGCAACAACCTCTTGACCAAAGAATGTCATAGTATGTTAACATATTTAAAATGTTTTTTTTAAATACTTACATGTATGTTAGATTCAGCTGTTTTTCACCCTGATTGTTGTCTCCTTGACACATCTGTTTTCATTCTCTATTCTATTGAGTTCAGGATGCATACATGTACATCCATTGGCATATATATATATAGACTTAAAAAACTTTATTTTCTGACAAATATTTTGTCATATATTCTGAACGAAATGAACAGGTCAGAAAATAAACCATTTATTGGTAGTTTATCATGTTTATACCTCAATAAACCACTTTCAGTTATGTCCTTCACCGAAAAAGTTTGTACATTTTGTGCGTTTTGTGACATCATTTACCAGATAGATGGGATCGCCTATATCCCTGCTCTATTAAAGTTCATCAAGTGTCTATGTGATTGTCATTATGCAGGATAAACTAGAAATAATATGTGTTCCATGAGTACCTAATAACATTTCCCTTATGATGGCAGTGCTGAATATCAATCATAAGAATTGAATTTGTCCAATAATTCGTGCAATATAGCATTATCATTTTTTCAGTAAGGGCTCAACATACATGTAGGAATGCAAGGGACAACCCCCCTAAACGCACGTATGATGTTCTCTAAATCCAGAGTTACGGAAATGCAACGAACTCCAAAGTTGTCTATTTTACAGGCACTTCCCAGAAAAAAAATTAAATTCTCATATACCTTATCAAAACAAGTGTCTCAGAAAAAAATTCCAATATATATACCTTAATATAACATTAGGTACATACTAGTACTTACATTAACTCACATTTTTTTTAAAATGTCGCTAAGAAATTTTTTCTCCTTGTTTTAATATTTTATTATTAATTAGTCTTATGATTTTTTTCTTCAGTCAAGGTTGTTATACAATGATATCACCAAATGAGAAAAAAAGACAAGAAATTCAGAGACGTAAGTATATATCATGATATATAGATTGTACACCTCAAGATCTAATGTTTATAACTTTTACAATTCAAGAGATATATTTATGTTTATCAATTGCAGGAATCTGATCAAGTTAGATTGTTAGATATTTCCAAGTTAGAAATGATTCTTGCATAACAAATTTGAGATCCACATGAATGGAACAAGATTCACTTTTGTAAATTTGAGAAAAAATAAAATTCACCAGTCAACTGTTGTACTGTTTGAAGTATTAATGAATTGACTGTCAGTGATCTCTGTTTGAAAATGCATTGTTTTGTATGATACCATTTGTGTGCTATCTGTAAGTCAATGCAGACAAGAATACAGAGTTTGAGGTTTAATGAGTGAGTGGGGAAGATTCCATTACTTAACATTTGATGTGTTTTTTGTAAAAGAAATGATGTTTGTTTCCATTTTAAGGATGCATGTGGTGGTTGCAACTTGTCCTAATCTTCTCCAGGAATGAAATCTTTTTTATTAATGAGTCTTCTAAATTGTGTGATGTCAGGATAACAGTATTTATTATAGATATGAAATAATGGCATGACATGCATATATGTTAACCATTCACAAAATCTAAAAAAAATTACATACTATTTTACAGAGGCAGAGAAGGAAACAGCAAGCTATCAACAATACAAGGAACAGAAGAAAGTTGGTCCTCTGAGCTATGTTGGAACTGCAGGTAATACATGGGGTACCAAATACTTTGCATCTCACCCATTAAATAGTGTAGAAGTTGTACATTTATAAATCAGAATTACTATAAAAATGAGATCAAGTTTGAATTTGGCATGTCAGAGATAATTTTACCCTACTTGAGTTACTGTGGATTCATTTATTTTCGTGGGTATCAATTTTCGTGGATTCAGTAAACATTGCATTTTCGTTGATATTTAATTTCGTGGTTAAGCCTAAGTTTGCTTCCTAGCCTATAGAACATTTGTGTTTCGATGAACATTTGAATTCATGTTTCGCCTCTACCCACGAAATCAAGGAAAATTGATAGCCCACAAATAATAATGAATCCACAGTATGTCCCTTTTATATAAAGATATATTCAAGCAGGGGCATCATCTGTGTCCCATTCTCTATTTTTTAATTTTTTGTTCTGAATGTTTTATTTGTTTTTGGCAAAGCAAAACACAGAAAGGGTTAGAATAGAAAAAAAAACCTAGCAGTTAAACAAAATATTGAAAATTATATCCAGAAGGAGCTTTTCAAACAATGAGCCCTGAGGTATCTTAAAAAATATTAGTGCTTAATTCTAAATTTTCAGATGTGTTTTCATCATAGATGGCTGTTGAATTTTATTTTCAAGAAGCTTTCAAGTACCTGAAATTTTTTTCATTAGTTTATGGTAATTAATTTCGACAGGATATATACAGAGTGTGGCCAAAAATATTCGTCACTTGAGATTTTTTCCTATATATTGTATATAAAACTGCTTTGAAAAAAAAATAATTTTGGGGTCATTTTTGGCTTGATTTTAAGCAACTTGGTACCATTAGAAGCAGAATTGTCGCAGGTTTATTTGTTTATTTGGTTATATATTGTTTTGTTGATCATATTTATTGTTTTACAAGATAAACACAAAATATTATTTTCTGTTCAGAAATTCGCTATATATTCAACCAAATCAAATAATAAAAATTTATTGTATGTGTTCATATCAAGAGAAAACAAAAACACCTGAGGACAAAACTATTACCAAATAACCAAACATACTTTAGACAATTCTACATCTTTTAAGGCCTTGTTGATCAAAATCCAACTATAAATGCCTCAAAACATTTTTATACAACCGAAAAAATAAAAATTTGTTGGTATCATGTTGGCGTTGTCATCTGCGTTGTCGTCGTAGTCCGAAGACATTTGGTTTTCGCACTATAACTTTAGTATAAGTAAATAGAAATCTATGAAATTTTAACACAAGGTTTATGACCACAAAAAGAAGTTTGGGATTGATTTTGGGAGTTTTGGTCCCAACAGTTTAGGAATTAGGGGCCAAAAAGGGCCCAAATAAGCATTTTCTTGGTTTTTCGCACTATAACTTTAGTTTAAGTAAATAGAAATCTATGAATTTTTGACACAAGGTTTATGACCACAAAAGTAAGGTTGGGATTGATTTTGGGAGTTTTGGTTCTTACAGTTTAGGAATTAGGGGCCAAAAAAGAGCCCAAATAAGCATTATTCTTGGTTTTCCCACAATAACTTTAGTATAAGTAAATAGAATTCAATGAAATTTGAACAGAAGGTTTATGACCACAAAAGGAAGGTTGGGATTGATTTTGGGAGTTGCGGTGCCAACAGTTTAGGAATAAAGGGCCAAAAAGGGGCCCAAATAAGCATTTTTCTTGGTTTTCCCACCATAACTTTAGTATAAGTGAATAGAAATCTATGAAATTTAAACACAAGGTTTATGACCATAAAAGGAAGGTTGGGATTGATTTTGGGAGTTTTGGTCCCAACAGTTTAGGAACAAGGGGCCCAAAGGGTCCAAAATTAAACTTTGATTGCTGAATCTAACTGTGTATGTAGATTCTTAAGTTTTGGTCCCTTTTCAAATTGGTCTAGATGTACATTAAGGTCCAAAGGGTCCAAAATCAAACTTGATTTTAACAAAAACTGAATCCTTGGGGTTCTTTGATATGCTGAATCTAAAAATGTACTTAGATTTTTTATTATTGGCCCAGTTTTCAAGTTGGTCCAAATCTGGGTCCAAAATTAAACTTTGTTTGATTTCATCAACAATTGAATAATTGGGGTTCTTTGATATGCCAAATCTAACTGTGTATGTAGATTCTTAATTTTTGGTCCCGTTTTCAAATTGGTCTACATTAAAGTCCAAAGGGTCCAAAATTAAACTAAGTTTAATTTTAACAAAAAATAAATCTTGGGCTTCTTTGATATATATGCTGATTCTAAACATGTACTTAGATTTTTGATTATGGGCCCAGTTTTCAAGTTGGTCCAAATCAGGATCCAAAATTATTATATTAAGTATTGTGCAATAGCAAGAAATTTTCAATTGCACAGTATTCAGCAATAGCAAGAAATCTTCAATTGCACAGTATTGTGCAATAGCAAGAAATTTTCAATTGCACAGTATTGCGCAATAGCAAGAAATCTTCAATTGCACAGTATTGTGCAATAGCAAGTATTTTCAATTGCACAGTATTGCGCAATAGCAAGAAATCTTCAATTGCACAGTATTGTGCAATAGCAAGTATTTTCAATTGCACAGTATTGCGAAATAGCAAGAAATATCTAATTGCACAATATTGCGCAATAGCAAGAAATTTTTAATTGGAGTTATATTTCTTTGTCCAGAATAGTAGTTGAATCAACTTAAATCATTGTTTTATACAATATACAATGTATATTCACTTTTACTACCAACTGATAAATTAAAACAATCATTACCATTCATTGATAACAAGCACTTTTTTTTACATTTTAATATTTTATGATGTATTTAAATGAGTAGTTATTGTTGCAAACTCCATTAGAAATTTGAATTGAGATCAGTTTTGGAATAATATTCAACAGCATAGGAAATTGCTCAAAGGCAAAAAAAGAATTTAAGTTCATTAGACCACATTCATTCTGTGTCAGAAACCTATGCTGTGTCAACTATTTAATCACAATCCAAATTTAGAGCTGAATCCAGCTTGAATGTTGTGTCCATACTTGCAACAACTGTTCAGGGTTCAAGCACTGCGGTCGTATAAAGCTGCACCCTGTGGAGCATCTGGTTAAAATATGTTTTTATATGAATAGATAGCAAAAAAATGAAGGTGACGAATACTTTTGGCCAGGTACTGTATCGAATAATGTGAGATTATTTATCGTGCTATGAACCCAGGAAAAACCAAGAGATTTTGAATGTCATTTATAACTTCAAATATTAATACTATTTGTTCTGAACCTTAGGAGGAGGAGCTATAACTGAGCAGCAGGCAAGAAATAGATTGATTCAGGACAACAAAAATCCAAGTTTGCGACAACGAGTAAGTCATGTCCAATGTGTATATTTAAAGTTTGTTACATATGATAGCTTGTATATTATTTATGTATGTATAAAATAACACCACCATAATCATGTGACTGATTAACTTACCTTTCAGATGGAATTAAAAACAAATGCAGAACAATTAACTATTGAAAACATACATTATATTTTGGAATATAATTCAAAACCTATTCACTTGACAGAAATTAAACCATAATATTTTCAGAGTAAACATACAATGGAGTGAAATAAGAATGATTTATAATGACTTGTTTGATGTCATTTCTACACATTATTTAAATTTAGTACATATATATATATGTTACAGTGAATTTGTATATTAATCAGGGATTATTTAGAATCCCTGATTTTTCCGGCAGAGGACATTTGAGCGCAATGATAGGAAATTTCAGCGAAAAAATAGAACGTTTGAGTGCCCAAGTAGAACCCATTTGAGTGCCAGAATTTTAACCCAATTTAGCGAAAATTAAAATTGTCAAAGCCCATTTTAACGAAATATTTTTAACCCTTTTTAGTCAATAAATAATATTATGAGAATTTAAAAAATGTTTAATAAACTCAAGACAGCACAATATAAATCATGAATACAGCACTAATAGACTCAAGACAGCACAACATCAAACAATATAAAACTTTTCAATTAAAATACAGCACTAAAAGTCTAAAAGGTTAAATCAAATCTTAAAAGTCTGTTCTAGCCTGGAATTCATAACATAGAGAACGTACCTAATCGGCTCTAGATATACCCCCTGTACAATACTGTTCATAGAATTGCATTAGGAACTACTCTTTCTCTTTATCTTTTCTCGATTGTGGTGCACATTCCTCTATGCTTCGTATCTTTATATATGTTGTTGTTTGTAATTTTTTCATTTTTAGCCATGGTGTTGTAAGTTTATTTTCGATTTATGATTTTGACTGTCCCTTTGGTATCTTTCATCCCTCTTTTATAATATTATTGTTTCAACAACTAGTATTTCCATGATGACAATATAAACAACTCAAGGGGGCTCGCGGGTACAAAAATTTCAGCAAAAAATTAAACCTTTAATTTTTCATTACAAATTTTATCTGTTACACTATTAGTTACTACTTAATGATATAATACAAAAATCAACCTAAAAAAATGATTTGGTTTGGCCCCAGATGACTTTTGAAATGTTAATATCATTGAAAAAGCTCCAAATTATCTCCCTTTGGTGCAAAAATGCCATTTTTTGGCATTAAATTTTTAATATCTTTTTTAAAGTCATAATAAACGAGTGACTGGTAAAAAATAATGTTATTCCAATTCTTGAACCAATGCATACAAACATCATAAACTTAAGTTTTCTGCGCACCATTTTATCATTTTTTTTCGCATAAATTTCGTATAATCGTCAATTTTTTTTTCAATCGGTCAGTGTTGTGAAAATATGGCAGGTAATTAAAGTTCGTGTTTTGAAGCCGAAGTTTAATGATTGTCACCTGTTTGTCAACAAAACACAAAAAAAGCATGGTTGTTGGGTAATTAAAGTTCTTGTTTTGAAGCCGAAGTTTAATGATTGTCACCTGTTTGTCAACAAAACACAAAAAAAGCATGGTTGTTGAGCACTTGTTTAACATGTACAATCAGATAATAGTTTATTTTAAGGACATCCATGCGTATTGCGATCACCAGATTTTTATGAGATGGGTCACACGAGGTCACTTTGCATACGGAAAATATATCGGGGAAATTAAAAGAGAGAACTGTGAACTTACGCATCTAAATGTATAGAAAAACTGAGGATTGACAATTAGAACAAAATATTAGAGGAAGCTGGCATTTGGTGTAATATTTTCATAGCAATTCAACAGGGTAAAAAAGGAATGGGAATCCCAAAAAACATAATGGTAATTGTTCACCAAAAGTCTGAAAAAGGATATCCCCTGGCCTAAAAAAAATGGTATCTTGCTCAAACCTTTTTTTGGTGGTATGTACAGATGTTTTTACTGAACACTTTATTTCTCTTAGGTGGGTCATACAATCTGATTCGATGTGAAGGAAACGCTTTCTAAAATGTGGATATTGTGGTAAAAACAGATATGAAGCATATTATTTTAATATACATGTATTGTGTTTAACATTTTTATACGACCGCAAAATTTGAAAATTTTTTCGTCGTATATTGCTATCACGTTGGCGTCGTCGTCTGCGTCGTCGTCGTCTGCGTCGTCGTCGTCGTCGTCCGAATACTTTTAGTTTTTGCACTCTAACTTTAGTAAAAGTGAATAGAAATCTATGAAATTTTAACATAAGGTTTATGACCACAAAAGGAAGGTTGGGATTGATTTTGGGAGTTCTGGTCCCAACATTTTAGGAATAAGGGGCCAAAAAGGGCCCAAATAAGCATTTTCTTGGTTTTCGCACTATAACTTTAGTTTAAGTCAATAGAAATCTATGAAATTTTGACACAAGGTTTATGACCACAAAAGAAAGGTTGGGATTGATTTTGGGAGTTTTGGTTCCAACAGTTTAGGAATTAGGGGCAAAAAAGGTCCCAAATAAGCATTATTCTTGGTTTTCGCACAATAACTTTAGTTTAAGTAAATAGAAATCTATGAAATTTAAACACAAGGTTTATGACCATAAAAGGAAGGTTGGTATTGATTTTGGGAGTTTTGGTCCCAACAGTTTAGGAATAAAGGGCCCAAAGGGTCCAAATTAAACTTTGTTTGATTTCATCAAAAATTGAATAATTGGGGTTCTTTGGTATGCCGAATCTAACTGTGTATGCAGATTCTTAATTTTTGGTCCCGTTTTCAAATTGGTCTACATTAAGGTCCAAAGGGTCCAAAATTAAACTAAGTTTGATTTTAACAAAAATTGAATCCTGGGGGTTGTTTGATATGCTGAATTTAGAAATGTACTTAGATTTTTAATTATTGGCCTAGTTTTCAAGTTGGTCCAAATGGGGGTCCAAAATTAAACTTTGTTCATCAAAAATTGAATAAATGGGTTCTTTGATATGCCAAATCTAACTGTGTATGTAGATTCTTAATTTTTGGTCCAGTTTTCAAATGGTCTACATTAAGGTCCAAAGGGTCCAAAATTAAACTAAGTTTGATTTTAACAAAAATTAAATTCTTGGGCTTATTTGATATGCTTTATCTAAATATGTACTTTGATTTTTGATTATGGGCCCAGTTTTCAAGTTGGTCCAAATCAGGATTCCATATCAAGTATTGTGCAATAGCAAGAAATTTTCAATTGCACAGTATTGCACAATAGCAAGAAATATCTAATTGCACAATATTGTGCAATAGCAATTAATTTTCAATTGGAGTTATCTTTCTTTGTATAGAATAGAAGTTGATAATATATGTTGGAAATTTGCCAGACATGACTATGATGTCATTTTCTATTTTTATTTGTCAATAACTTTATGTAAATAACTTCATTGGAAATTTGCCAATATAAAATGTTGCTGATGAAGCTTTTTTTCCTTATCTTATCTAAAATGTTTTTAGATAATGTATGTTGGACATTTGCCAGACATGACTATGATGTCATTTTCTATTTTTATTTGCCAATAACTTTATGTAAATAACTTCAATGGAAATTTGCCAATATAAAATGTTGCTGATGAAGTTTTTTTTATTGTTTTATACAATAAACAATGTATATTCACTTTTACTACCAACCAATCTTTACCATTCAGTGATAACAAGCACTTTATTTTACATTTTAATATTTTATGATGTATTTAAAAGAGTAGTTATTGTTGCAAACTCCATTAGAAATTTGAATTGATATCAGTTTTGGAAAAAGGGAAACAGGGATGTGAAAAAAAAGGGGGGGGGGGGGTTAAATTTTTCTCATTTCAGATTTCATAAATAAAAAGAAAATTTCTTCAAACATTTTTTTGAGAGGATTAATATTCAACAGCATAGTGAATTGCTCAAAGGCAAAAAAAATATTTTAAGTTCATTAGACCACATTCATTCTGTGTCAGAAACCTATGCTGTGTCAACTATTTAATTTTAGATTTAAAAAGTTTGAAGAAGAAATCTTTAATTGATTTGTAAAATCTTGACATTTGTTTTGTGTAAAAAAAAACATGTAATGTCAAAAATTTGATCACAATCCAAATTCAGAGCTGTATCACGCTTGAATGTTTTGTCCATACTTGCCCCAACTGTTCAGGGTTCGACCTCTGCGGTCGTATAAAGCTGCGCCCTGCGGAGCACCTGGTTATATATATATTGTGTTTAACATTTTAATATATTGTGTTTAACATTTCAATATATTTAATTGAATAGAGTTATCATTTTGATATTTTGTGCTTAACATTTTACAATTGATGTTTACAGTGTAATGCTGTTTTAATATGATTTTATAGCAGAAATTATTTCACTTTTATTCATTTTCATTATAAATAAAACTATTTCACTATTTCAGTTATTATATATTATCCCTGACGTTTTTTTCTAGTGATTATACATAATCCCTGAAAATTTTAGTGATGATATATAATCCCTAAACTGGCAAGTGGTTCTACATAATCCCTGAAAATTTCAGGGATTCTACACAATCACTGATTATACAAATTCACTGTAACATATATATATATATATCAGTCTAAAGATTTGCACAACAGTACTGATATAAGATGTTATACGAAAATGTATAGTATCGCCTATTCTAGACGATCCGGTACATAGTAAATTGCTGGTTGGTCTTTTTTATTGTCTTTTATATATATATTATATATATTAATTTATGTTAAGTCACTTGTTGTCCCCTGTCAGAAATTTATAAAATTTATATCAAAGTTTTTATATCAGTAATGTCTTGGACAAGTAATTGATAATCAACTCACCAATCATCTATTTTTGCCAGAGTTATGCCCATTAAAAATTGTAATTTTTATGGAAAATTGCAGTGTGAGCAATCTCACTCCTACATATTTATAGGATATGAAATACTTTAGAAGAACCAGTTAGACCTAACTTGCTTAGCAACCTTGAATATATTTTGTTTTTTTCTCTTTTTCATATGGACAATCTGATCCAAATGATCATCATGATCTGGATGAAATATTAGTCTTACTGAATTTACTTATTGTCTGAAAGACTGAACAGCACATAATGATTTATAATCCTTTTTTCTTCTTTAAAAATCAAGTCCAAGGGAAATGTTCCTTTTAGTTTAAAATCTGTTTACTAATGAGCCATTTTAATACATGTATAATATACTATTTGTGTTAAACCAGGAGAAAAGAGAAGGATACAAAACAGAGCAGAAGAAAAAGGAAGAAGAAGAAATAGAACTGAAACGGAAAAAACAAAGAGATCTAGTAAGTGATGGATAAGGCCAAACAAACAAAGAGATCTAGTAAGTGATATATTAGGCCAAACAAACAAAGATATCTAGTAAGTGATATATTAGGCCAAAAAAACAAAGATATCTAGTAAGTGATAGATTAAGCCAAACAAACAAAGAGATCTTGTAAGTGATGGATAAGGCCAAACAAACAAAGAGATATAGTAAGTGATGGGTTAGGCCAAACAAACAAAGAGATCTAGTAAGTGATGGGTTAGGCCAAACAAACTAAGAGATTTAGTAAGTGATGGATTAGGCCAAACAAACAAATTTAATCAGACATTGACAGGTCATTTGTTTTTGAAATATTTAGTATTGTTTTAAAACAAAATTTAATTTCCAAAGCTTTTATTACAACACGTTAAAGGCATGGCTTCCAAAATGGTCATATATTCCGCCTTGGATAAGCATGAAATGGTAATCAACTTTTCAAGAGACAGTCACTTTAACTTAAATCACCAAAATATTTTGTAAGTTTTTGCAATCTTTTTGACCCAACCTTTTGCCAACATCCAGATATTACGGTCATAAAAGTGACATGATGAATAAATACTATCAAAACAAACCCTACTCTAATACCTTCTCATTATAAATCAAGGTTAATTAGTTGTCGTTCAGCTGAACTTAACCTGTTCAGTTGAAAGGTAAACTGTAGATTGTACTGGAGATTGTTTGGTCTATTCAAAGATGTTTTCTTACATTTCAGCAGTTAACATCAAATTTTTTTTTTTTTTTTTTCGAAAAGATTAAAATTATTAGAAATACTTTTACAAATGGTTTATAAATAGGATTTGAAAAAAAAAAATTTAAAGGTCGTCAGAACCATGTTGTTTGAACTAGTGCCCATTGGCACAGGTGGGAAATTTAATTAAGTATCCCTGCTCTTCAAAAGGGCTAAAATTATCATTGATACATTTATTGTACGTGCATTTAAAGTATTTTAATGAAGGAATAATGTGGAGAGAGCTACTTAATACTTAAACTAAACTAAATTGAATACTTAATTGTGCTTTGTAAATGCACACTAATTTTACGTATCCATATCTGGCCCATGTTTACCATTGTCAAGACTAGTCAACATCCTGTACTACAAAAAAGTGTTTTTCAAAAACGAAAAATAGTTTTTGACGTTATTTTGCACAAATAGTCTAAGGCAGATAATTAGTACACTGTCAAATGTTGCACACTTCAAATGATACACTGCCAATTGAATTGTTTACGTCAGAACTTCAAATTTGTATTAAAGAAAGTTAAATATCGTTTTTATATGCCCATCAAAATTTTGAGGGGACATATTATGGTATACAAATGTTCGGCGTCTGTCTTTCTTGCATAAACATGTCGCACCGTAACTTCAAAAAGACTTATCCAAATTTCATGTAACTTAATACAGTTGTTTCTTTGATGGTCAAATGATCTGTATACTTTTTGGTGAAAATGAAATGTAAACTTTTTGAGTTACAGGACTTTTAAAAAATTGTAACTAAAACAGGGGTGTGTCTTTTAAAAAAAATATTTATTTAAGGGTTAATCAGTTTTTTGTAAAAAGAGGGTTTTTTCACATACATGACATATCACACCGTATGTCAGAAACTTTTTATGATAATGGCATAAAAATTCAAACACAAGATGCCCTCATGGCGCAGCTGTTTATTTTTAATGTTATTCATGGGGATGGCTAACTGATTACCATAATTGCCTTTTGTCTAATAATTAGTCTTAAGGGATTAAAATTGGGATAATATATAAAATGTCAGGCTGGCTAAAAATAGTTTTGGAAGCCCTGATTGAAGATGATGGTGCTGATGGACCAGCAGCCTTAATGGATGAGCTATGGATATGTTTATTTCATTATATATGCTAGTATTATTTATAGACCTTAAATGAAAAATGCAGGTCCTTTAATTGTATTTTCTTATTAATGAAGAAAAAATAAGACTTGTAACCTGCTGTAGTTGCTCTGGATAAAAAAAAAACATTTTTTAAACAATGTTGGTTAAATTGACAATTAAGCACAAGTTAATGAATTAACTGGCCATTTTGATCTAAAAGTCATATGGTAATATTCTTGATCTGAAATTATTTGCAATGTTAAGATTTTAAACTATTGTTCAGAAATTTTCTTTTTGTAAATTAAGTTCTGATCAGACATTTTGCATTAAGCAATAAAAATGTCCCTCTTGCATTTAGCAATAAATACAATACAAAAAATACTTTTACACAAACAATGTTGATGCAGTTACAAAGATTTTGTCAATTATAAGTTAACAGTAAACTAATGGAGTCACTCAATTCACAAAAAGTTCTATTTCTACAACTTCTAATTAAAATCCTTATGACTTATCATGGAGAATAATAGTGTTTGCTGTTTGTATAGCTCTTGTTACACACTATATTTAGATCATATTTTTTTTTCTAGGCAGACAAGAATAAATTAAAATCACATCAGACAGAAGCAGACAAAAGAAATAAATGGGATGAAGACAGGAGAAGGTAATTTAAATAGAATTGAAAATTAGAGTCATGACATGGGCAACAGACACATCTGTATTAGTAGTCTAGCAAATTACATTTCTAAACTGGTCCCTTAGGGGTTCAAATTTGCTTTAGGCAATGGAAGTTCTTGGACTTTTGACCAAATAGAGTCATAGTTCCTTCTTTCTACTTAGAAGGTCCAATTTTAATTGTACTTGAAAATTCTATTTATATAATTAAAAAAATAATACTTACAGTTCCAAAGAACCAATCATGTTTTCTTGGTAATACTAGTATATAAAAACCAGGCGTCATGTATGCAATGTTTTGGCATAGTAGGAACAGTTGATTATGCTAGGTCTGTTCTTTTGTTTCATTGTACATTATAATTTTGTAACATTAATAAAGTAAATAAAGTTCAAAAACTGATTTTTCTTATTGCCTCTCAAATAAACCTCAGCATCTAGTTTCAGAACTATGAACTACAATGTATCAAAATAAATAAATGATAATAAAAGTGATTCTTCGCGTAATATCTATTTCAGGAACAGCTTATATTCCTCAATTTTGAAATTCTGTTCTCCTACATCTTTTTGTTCTGAACTTCTTAAATTAATTTTAAACCAGAAAAAAGGCTTACCCTTTCCAGGGCACTTTCCTGTTCAATGTGTGTGGGATATATTTGACACAGTACCTGCATTGGAGGTCAAACTGTGTACAAGAATGTATAAAATATTTTGGGATTCTATGAATAACAAAGTAGTTGAATTCCTGCAAGTATGGACATCACAATATAGCAACTAATTACATAACAATTATGTCATAATGAATTATCACCCTTTAAAAGACTAATCCTTCTTCTTTTTTTTTTGGTACATCATTTACATATTTTAAAGAAGGATGAGAGGAATTGCACAAGTTTAAAGTTGTCTGATTATGGATAAAAAATCTTTGTATTGTGCTACTTTAACATCACTCTAATATATTGAAGGAATCTTTACCTTTCAGTGCTTACAAGCACTGAATTATTCAATTGAAATGATATTTTATGACATTTTGATTATTCTGAAATCTTTGTAGCAAATTTACACCTTGTGTTTGATATTTTATCATATTGATTTGATTTGTATTAATACCAAAAGGTCATGTATGTGAACATACGACTGGGTTGGCTTGGTATAAGAAAATACTGTCAAACATTTTTTATTGATAAAGATTAACATTTAATAGTTATTTATTAATATGTGATCTTATTTAATAAATGGCTATTATCTATTTTGAATTTATTGAACCATAAAACTTATTTTTGACTCTTCACATTGAATAATCCGCGAAGCGGATTATGTAAAATGTGAAGAGTCAAAAATTAGTTTTATGGTTCAATAAAGTCAAAATAAATTTTTGCCATTCATTATAAATAAATTTCTATCAAAAATAAGGCTCAAAGAACTTTTTGTATTATTTATATTAACAATAACAATGTACACACATGTTGGCGTATGAATACACAACACCAGAGTGGGCGTGTCACCATCAAAATTAACAACATTGAAAATAAAACTAATAATTTTAACCAATCAGAAGACAGTAAAAACACCAAATTTATTTATTGAACTTTATTATGAAAATATTTATTCATCCTGAAATCTTAATAGAAAAATAACAATTGCTGTTTGATATTTGAGTTTGCAAATTAATTTGACTAAGTAACAATATACCACAACACCTTTGACCACACAACCAGATGAACCAAAATAAGGCAAAGCTTTGTCTTGTGACCTGCCTCCTGTCATAAAAAAAATATCTACAGTACCTGGCCAAAAGTATTCGTCACCTGCATTTTTAACCGGATTTTTGTGACAAAAATGTCGGTTATTGCTTTGGGGATGTACGGCGGGCGGCCGGGCGGTCGGGCAGGCGGGCGGCAATCAAATGTTGTCCGTGCATTAACTCATGAACCGTTCAACCAAAGCTTTTAAAATTTTAATATGTTATTACTGACAACTATACAAAGGTCAAGTTCAATAATGGCGATTTTGACTTTTACCGTTCAGGAGTTATGGTTCTTGAAAGGCAGCAATCAAATGTTGTCCGTGCATTAACTCATGAACCGTTCAATCAAAGCTTTTAAAATTTTAATATGTTATTACTGACAACTATACGGAGGTCAAGTTCAATAATGGCGATTTTGACTTTTACCGTTCAGGAGTTATGGTTCTTGAAAGATTGAAAAATGGAGTTTTTAGTCGTGTCCGTGCATTTGCTCATGAACTGTTCTACCAAAGCTTCCCAAATTTTAATATGTTGTTACTGATGACAGAATGGAGGTCAAGTTCAATAATGATGACTTTGACTTCTACCGTTCAGGAGTTATGGTTCTTGAAAGATTGAAAAATGGAGTTTCAAGTCTTGTCCGTGCATTTATGCATGAACTGTTCTACCAAAGCTTCCGAAATTTTAATATGCTGTTACTGATGACAAAATGGAGGTCAAGTTCAATAATGACGATTTTGACTTTTACCGTTCAGGAGTTATGGTTCTTGAAAGATTGAAAAATGGTGTTTCCCGTTGTGTCCGTGCATTTTCTCATGAACCATTCAACCAAAGCTTTTGAAATTTTAATATGTTGTTACTGATGACAAAATAGAGGTCAAGTTCCATAATGACGATTTTGACTTTTACTGTTCAGGAGTTATGGTTCTTGAAAGATCGTAAAATGGCGTTTCCATTCACGTTGTTGCATTTACTCATGAACCATTCAATCTAAGCTTTTCAAATATTATTATTTCAAAATGTTGATACTGATGACAAAATGGAGGTCAAATTTGATATTGATGATTTTCACTTTCACCATTCATCAGTAATGGTTCTTGTGATATTGCCAGGACACAAATAAATGTAAATAAATCCGGTTTGCTGTCATTGTGACAGCCTCTTGTTTTGCTATTACATTTGTATTTCATATGAAAACACATTTTTTTCAAAAAAATATTGAAGGCATTTATGGTTGGATTTTTATTAACAAGGCCTTAAAAGACGTAGAATTGTCTAAAGTATGTTTGTTTATTTGGTAATAGTTTTGTCTTCAGGTGTTTTTGTTTTCTCCTGATTTAAACACATACAATAAGTTTTTATTATTTAATTTGGTTGAATATATAGCGAATTTCTGAACAGAAAATAATATTTGTGTTTATCTTGTGGAAAAAGGAAAATGATCCACCAAAAAAAATATAACCAAATCAAAAAATAAACCTGTGACAATTCTGCTTCTATCGGTACCAAGTTGCTTAAAATCAAGCCAAAAATAACCCCAAAATATTTTTTTGAAAAAATGATGTTTAATATACAATATGTAGCGAAAAAATTTCATGTGACAAATACTTATGGCCACACTCTGTATATATGAATCAAATTTTACTCTACACAAAGAGTTTGTTCTATGATATCATAATTTTTTTTATCAGCCAATTACATTTTTAAGAGTCAACAATAAATCATAGGTTCAAAACAAACATAGATTAATTCTTGTTAGATAGAAATTAAGAGTTAGTAGAAATTAGATTTATAGTAATCTTTTACAACATAAAATGCTATTATTTTGATACCATTAATTATTTGTTTAGCAAGCCAATATAATGTTTAAGGTCAGTTTCAAACATAGCGTAAGACATGAGGTAGAAAACAAACTTTTTTTCTGACCTACTATAATGGTAGAGATCAACAAATTTGTTTATTGTTAAATAGTAATCACTTATTGTTACATCTATGCATTTTTATATTTGAATTAATTGGTTTCTATAATTTTATACTTGTGTTGTTTAAATTTAGATTATAGAACTTAAAATTTGTGTAAATTGTTTTGACAGTGTTAATTTTAGCAAGAATTAGTTATGCTGCAAAAGCATATAGCCAAAATTTGCTTAAAGTTAATAGAAAAAAGAAGAAAAAATACCCATGGAAAATTTAAACAGAAAGTCCATAAGCAAATGGTAAAACTAAAAGCTCAAACACATCAAGTGAATGTAAAGTAGCCAGTTATATAGTATATTATCCATGTAGTTTATGATAACCATATTTTTTAAATTCCAGAAAGACTGATGATTTTTTAAGTAGATTAGAAAGAAAGCCAAATGAAGACAGGCAATCAGGTAAGATTGTTTGTATAAAAATGCAGCAGAGCTGACCAGTTAGGATATAAACTGTTATATAGATCTACACAAATGAAATGTTTGCTTCTTAGTTTTGGTAATGTTGACTTTAGTTCTGTTAAGCATTGCTTCATTCTTATATATTCTTCATTTTATATAAATATAAAAATTTGTAAAATAGTGTTTGTATAAGGGAAGGGCAGCTTCCTGACAAAAGCATCCAAATTTAAATCTAATTTCATTCAGTTATATTCAAAGAAGGTCATGTTTAATTCATTATAACAATTATGCTAAAATTTAAGATAATGTAAACACTAATTTTTAAAGGGTTCCATGCAACAGAAGATCTCTCCTGCAATTTTTGTTTTTAGTGTAAAAGTGTAATTTTGACTGTCAAAAACAGTTCCCATCTATCAGTAAGATACTGTAAAATTAAATTATTCAAATTTTTTCCTTCAGTTACTAATTCCTGATCACAATGACATTTCTGTTAAAATTTGCAACATTGCATGAAGGTGTAACTAAATGTGTGATGTTAAAAAAAAATAACCCTGAAATGTAAATCTAACACAATAAAGTTCATAAATCAGTTTACTTGATAAAATAAAATAAAATAGAAAACACATTTTGATTATCTGTCTTTTGATCATGAAGAAGCTTCTATTGAAAATTCTAAAACTTGCTTGAAGTTTTGAAAAAAAATTACTATTGACTTTAAAGACACTTTAAACTACAACCTGAATATAAATGGTGAAAATTGAGAAGGGATATAGATTGTTATGTCTTGCTTCCACAACTGAAATTAGATGTGTTCCCTGGCTTGACAAAAAAGGTTTGTTATTATTTTCAAATGTACTGAATGAATAACAGTGATTATATTAGGGGTGAGGATGCAATTTCAGAGACAAAAGGTGATATTCAGTAATATGATTAGATTAGAACAATCATGTAAAATAGTTTCACCAGCTCTTAAAGGAAACCAATGACATTACATTATATTTTATGACTATTTTGCCTCACTGTCAGGACAAAACATGCAATTGTTCTTCTGTTTGATATTTGTGAAAATATAATTATAAAGTCAGAAAAAGTTTAAAGGATAAGGGAGGCAATGATCCTGCTAATATTTAGTGGAGAAGAGGAACATACATGTAGTATGCTTTTTGCTTTATCTAAATTTGCATTGCTTGTTTTTTTTGAATTGGTTCTAACATCTATGATTGAAAAAAAGGTATGGGGGAAAAAGTCAATTTTCAATATGATGAAATATAACCAACTTTCAAACAAGCATGTGACAAGTGAGAGGTTTAGCTACATTGTAACTATAAAACCAGGTTTAAATCACCATTTTATACATAAGGACATGCTTGTCAAGTCAGGAATATGCCATCTGTTTTCCAATTATTTCATGAATTTGAGATTTGATTTTGCATTCTTATAAGTGACTTTCCCTTTTGTGGTATAGTTATTTTTATGCCCCACTTACGATAGTGGAGAGGAATTATGTTTTCTGGTCTGTGTGTCCGTTTTTTCGTTCGCCCGTCGGTTTGTTCGTTTATTCGTTCATTCGTCTGTCCTGCTTCAGGCTAAAGTTTTTGGTCAAGGTAGTTTTTGATGAAGCTGAAATCCAATCAACTTGAAACTTAGTACACATGTTTCTTATGATCTTATATATCTAATTGTAAAGCCAAATTAGACTTTGACCCCAATTTCACGGTCCACTGAACATAGAAAATGAAAGTACAAGTTTTAGGTTAAAGTTTTTGGTCAAGGTAGTTTTTGATGAAGTTAAAGTCCCATCAACTTGAAACTTAGTACACATGTTCCCTATGGTATAATCTTTCTAATTTTAATGCCAAATTATATTTTTTACCCAACTTCACGGTCCATTGAACATGGAAAATGATAGTACGAGTGGGGCATCTGTGTACTTTCTCGTTATCAAATATTTCGAAAGAACCGAATTTGAAGTATAATTTCATATTTGAATATATTTGGTTATGCATGTATAAAAGAAAAAAATATTCAGCATTAATTTATACCATAGAAAAACATTTGAAATTGTCATGAACAACAAGTAAGTTTATGTTTGTCATGGGTTTAATATGTGGATAATAATATGAATTGCCTTGTGGGTGTTTTTGCTTTTTTGACAAAAGCTTACTAATTTTCAAGAGGAAATGTATGCTTCTTAATAAAACCACAATGCAGACAAAGTAAAAATTGGAAGATGCACGAGGCCAAGCTCGTTTTCAGGTACCAGTGGTCTTCTTTATTTTAAGTCGTTGTTGATGCTTAGAAGCTTGTGTGACAGGTAAAAATAAATATGAAATGATGATTCCTAGATATATAAGTATGAATAAATCTGGTATGAACTTATAGGACCATGGTTACATTTGGATAATCAAGTAGTCATGCAGGTAAACTTCAAAACTTTTGGATTTTTGTATAAGGTATTCTGGCAAGTCAGACTATTGATATGTGAGTTTATACTATCAGGTCCATAGGGTAAAGTATAATTCATACCTTATTATGAGTGATTTTCAGATCTTTTAGTCAGGTTTATGCTTCTGAATTAAGTCTGTTTTACAGAAACTACTGATACTTATATATCATGTACTGTATTACAACGCTAGGTTAAAACTGACGAGGAAAGGTAACACCCGGCCACCGAAAGCTTTATTTTTGTGAAGCCCAGGTGGTTGAGTGGTCTTGCGCGCCGGATACAGTGCAGGCAATTTGATGTCACGATATCTCAGTAGCATGAGTTCGAATCCCGGCGAGGGAAGAACAAAAAGTTTTCAAAAGCAAATTTACAGATCTAACATTGTTTGGTTGATGTTTAGACGAGTTGTATATACAGAATGTACACAGCCATGTATCACCATCACTGCTGGTGATCCGATGGATAAATCTGTTGTAGAGTTATCGCTGGTTCAGACGTACTTATATATATAATTAATTAACGGTGTTTCAGGATTTTTTTTAGCTAAGTTCTATCTTAGCAAGGGTCCCTTCTCAAAAGTCTCTATATTTAAAAGTCTTGTTTTTGCTAGCTGCTCTTTTAAATTTTTACTGCGTTTAAACACAATGATAGGCATCTGTTTCAATTTTTTTTTTTACAATATTCATCTCTTTGCAAAATTTGCCAATGTTTGACTTATTGTTTGAAGTTCTGTTTTAGACTTCAGGTCGGATGTATACTATATATCTATTGTATTTTAGTATTGACCTTTAATATTTGTATTGTCATTTCACTTGTAAGTTCTTCATTTGCGATTTTGTAAAATTGAAAATCACAAGTAATTCCAAGCTTCACATGGTATCAAAATTTTTTTTTCTGTTAAATCTCTTCTTTATCCATGCAATACACTGATCTTCAGTTTCGTCTTTGTATAACCTAGTGGTTCAAGTATGTCAGTACAAGTTTACAGTTTAATCTTGGTAGGGGGTCTCATTTGGGGGGGGGGGGGGTTCTTATCCCGGATCCCGCTTACTGTTTTGTGAGATTCCCGTATCCCGCTTACACTATGTACGTAAGCAATTCTCATTTTTTTTTGTAATTTCCTGTATCCCGCTAGACTTCATTTCTTGTTTTCACGGCATAATTTGACTTTCACGTGTCACGCTTACAAAAAAACGGCAATCCCGCGTCACACTTGACCCCAATGAGACCTACTTGGTAGGTACTCTTGTTGTATCTTGGAGATTAGTGCTTAATACGAATACTGGAAGTGATTTCTTTGGCATGAATACACCACTGTTAAGGTATCGACGGTCGATATAACGCATAGATAGGAAAGAAATTCACTCACTCCAATAGACAATGATTCCTTTTCTGGTTGAACTTAATTGTTCTTCCTTTTTCTGAATATCTAGCCACTCAATTGCATTTCCTAAATAGTATTTTAACATGATCGTTTTTACTTCAATAAGTCAGTGGTTATTTACTTCATGCATAGTTGCCTCCTTGCTATTTGTTTAAGGCACTGGCTACGGTTACATGGAAATGTAACAATAATAAAAATATTATTGTTACATTGGGGACTAAATGCCGGAATGCATGGTTGGATAAGGAACCGATTAATTACGAATGTAACAATAATTATTGAGGCTACGGTTACATTGCGTTATTGATACATGAAAAACAGCAATGTTCGATGGGAGTAGTAATATGTACTAAATAATAAAAGTTGAAGACATTATCTTATATTTACAATACATACAAGTATAACATACAATTTTTTGATTTTTTTATAGTACGTCCTCATGGATTCTGAAATCGGACTCGGACATCTCTTAAACTGAGTTTTACTATGCGTAGTGTTGTGAGTTTGTTTTTTCTACATTGGCTAGAGCTATAGGGGAGGGTTGAGATCTCATAAACATGTTTAATCCCGCCGCATTTTTGCGCCTTTCTCAAGTCAGGAGCCTTTGCATGGCCTTTGTTAGTCTTGTATGATTTTTTGTACGAGTAGGTGTGCAGTTAAATACTTAAAAGTGAACAGTTTTCTCAGCCCGAGTTTTCAACAATAAACCATTGAACTTTATTTTTCGCCTTTGGCACTACTTATTTAAAGTAGTATCTTTAAGAACATCAAATCCATTAATACCTAAAACTATTTAAACACCATTTGTTGAATAATAATATTTATTATTTATTATTATAACAAGTCAAAAGATTATTTAGAAGACATGAAGGAATTATGCAACACAACTATATAGAAGATTTAAGTTTAATAAATCTAGCGTACATTGCTGTTTTTCATGTAACAATAACCCAATGTAACCGTAGCCTCAATAATTATTGTTACATTCGTAATTAATCGGTTCCTTACCCAACTTTGCATTCCGGCAATTAGTCTCCAATGTAACAATAATATTTTTATTATTGTTACATTTCCATGTAACCGTAGCCAGTGCCTTTGTTTAAAGGCTTTCGTTGGGTTGAGTAAATACCTTTATGAAGGATCATAACTTTTATGTGTATTTGTGCCCCAACTATTAATATTCCTGTCAAAATGTTGATTGCTGCATCTAGTGTGTGAGTTGGTACTGTCATTGGTTACTTAAGCATTTTCTTTTGAAATTTTTCCAATTTCTCCAGATTAAGAGATCGTGGTGTTAAAAATCCAAACATTCCTTCCCGCCGAATTGTATTCTTATTAATCAAATAAAACAAAATTTGTTGCACGACCAATTTACCACTGTCGTACGACAAACAATCAATGTTGTGCGAGCTTCGTACGAAATTTGGTATTCGGGAGACAATCGTGCGATTGTATCACAAGTGTCTTGTGACAGTCGTGGGATATTCCTACGACAGCCGTACGATTTTTGTTTATTATTAAAATGGTTTATGTTGGTACCCACGACAATGTGTTCATCAACAGATAGTGGCACGACTGTGCAAAGACACTCTAACGACAGCCTAAAGACAGTGACACGACAAAAGAATCGTACTAGAGCAAAAAAGGTGCATGTCCAATTTTTGTTCCGCGATACAAGACAGCGCCACGATTCTTCCTTTACATATTGTCTCATAGAATTGGTTCTGTGTATTTCAAAGTAAATAGCTGTTTCGATTTTAGGCATAGAAGCTTTAACCATTGCATATACTTCCAATAATGTTTCTTTCCTTGATCAATTGGATATGATATTAATACCAACACTTGTATTTTGCTGTTTTTTATACCCCTCTATGCTTGCATAAATGTTTGCCATGTTGACTTGTACTTGCTTATGTGTTTTCTTTATTGCTCATGAGTGCTTCGTCATCTACACATGTACGATTATTTCAGAGTATATTCCCAATTTTACATCCGCAACGTGATGTTTTAGCATGTTTAGTACCAAATATTTTCAAATATTGTTCATATAATTTGCAATATATATATTTGAATATCTAAACCTTCATGATAAAGCATTTATTCACAAAGTAATGAAATCGGATGCAAAGATTTAGTTAAGCATGCATCATCTTTTGATGTTTTTTTTCATTTCAAAGAAAATATGTTTACAAGACTTAAGTGATCTTATTTATTGCTTTTTCCTGATTATGCAAAAAGAAAATATTCCTCGTTTGTCTTTCACACTCTTAGGTGTGAGAATATAATACAATGACGCATATGATTTTCATTAATTTATCCAGAACACATGACCCCACTGACCAATCAATCTAAGTACTTTAAAAGGAAGAACATTACATGCAAAGAGAATATATTGCTGTTCGGTGTGAGCCAAGCATCCTTGTTGAAGGCCACACTTTGAACCAAATAGGTTTGCTTATAACATATTGTAATTTGGATGGAGAGTTGTCTCATTGGCACCCATACCACATCTTATATCTATATTATATAATTTTGACAAACTACTTTGGCTTCTACAACAGATCGAATGTGAAGGTTTGCCTTCAAAGTAATGTGTCATTCTATAGTTTAGCAACTTTAAATGCCTTCCAATATTATAGTTCATCTGACCATGATCTCAATTGCATAGTTCATTTTTTAATGTTATGATTTTGTTTGTGATTTAATCAGTATGTAACTTGAACTTGTTTTGTCACAGTACTAGTTTATAGAATGCTAGGAACCCTCTAAATGTTATCTGATTTTCATTTTTATACGCCCGTCGTCTTTTAGACGGGACGTATTATGGTATACCGTTGTCCGTCTGTCCGTCCGTCCGTCCGTCGTCCACACTTCGGACAATAACTCAAAAACGCTTTCACCCATTTCCATGAAACTTAAGTGATTTGTTTATATCTATTGACGTAAGCTCCCTTTCGTTTGTTTTTAATTTCAGATTTTAAGTTTTGGATTTATGGGGCTTTATTCATAAAAAAGGGGTGATTTTCAACACTTCGGACAATAACTCAAAAAGACTTTCACCAATGTCCATGAAACTTTGGTGAATTGTTTATATCTATTGATGTAGGCTCCCTTTCAATTTTTATAAATTTCAGATTTTAAGTTTTGGATTTATGGGACTTTATTCATAAAAAAGGGGGGATTTTCAACACTTCGAACAATAACTCAAAAAGGCTTTCACCAATGTCCATGAAACTTTGGTGAATTGTTTATATCTATTGATGTAAGCTCCCTTTCAATTTTTATAAATTTCAGATTTTAAGTTTTGGATTTATGGGGCTTTATTCATAAAAAAAAAGGGGGATTTTCAACACTTCGGACAATAACTCAAAAAGGCTTTCACCAATGTCCATGAAACTTTCGTGAATTGTTTATATCTATTGATGTAAGCTCCCTTTCAATTTTTATAAATTTCAGATTTTAAGTTTTGGATTTATGGGGCTTTATTCATAAAAAAAGGGGGATTTTCAACACTTCGGACAATAACTCAAAAAGGCTTTCACCAATGTCCATGAAACTTTGGTGAATTGTTTAGATTTATAAATTTCAGATTTTACATTTCCGTGTTATGAATTTTTATGCTTAAAAAAGGGGGGATTTTCCAATTTTGGGACAATAACTAACACTTTCACAAAATTTTATGCAACTTTAATAAATTGTTTATATCTATTGACATAAGCTCCCTTTCCATTTTTATAAATTATAAGTTTTACGTTTTCTTAAGTAATGAATTTTTATACTTTAAAAAGGGGGATTTTATGAAACTTTGGTGAATATATTAATGTAAGATCCCTTTTGATTTGTATATATATTTCTAGTTGATCATATAAATTCATTTAAAGCATAAAAGACAAGTTAAAAGAGCAACGGGCGTATCATGCGTTAAAGCGCAGCCCTTTATTAATTTTTTCAAAGTCCAGATGTATTGATTAGCTCAGTATCAATCATGATATGCCATACATTCATCATATTCTGTTTTAAAAATCGTTAAAAGAGGGACGAAAGATACCCGAGGGAGAGTCAAACTCATAGATTGAAAATAAACTGACAACGCCATGGCTAAAAATAAAAAAAAACACAGACAAATAATAGTACAGAAGACACAACATAGAAAACTAAAGACTAAGCAACACGAACCCCACCAAAAACTAGGGGTTATCTCAGGTGCTCCTGAAGGATAAGCAAATCCTGCTCCACATGAGGCACCCGTCTTGTTGCTTATGTTATTTCAAGTCCGTAAATAGTCACATATTCGCGAAAAGGGAAGGGTATTGTAGTTACGACATAATGAACATATCCGATACCTTCTGTGGAACGGTTATTCCATAACGGTCAACCAACTCGTGATGGCGTCCGTACAATTTACAAAGGAATGATTTCAACCTCACCATTTGGAACTCTTGGTTTGATAGCTTCCTTGTGAGTAGCAATCCTCTTTCAAGGAAAATGACAGCTGTCATCTAAACTTTATGGATACAAGAGATTTGTGTTGTGTTTATTTTGGTTTCTATTTTATTTGTATTTATATTTGACTTTATTTGTACCTCTTTGTGTTTGTACTATCAACTACAAAAACGCTTTAGTTTGCGTCTTTGTAACATATATTTATATTAAAGGGTGTTTTAATGTATTAGTTGGTACTAGTGTGTGTATTTGTTTACATAATTTGGCTGCTGGATCCCAATTATTGTCGCATTTACTTGTGATGTTCATCAAATTTGTAAATTTAACGGATCTATAAACATCTGTCCTACAAGCTAGCTATTAAACCAGGTTTAACCACCAGTTTCTCTATGACGTCAAGCATATGCTATTTTTTCCCTGTCGATCTGTTGGTTTATAATGTCTAAGGTTTGAATTTGGTCAGTTTTTGTCGAGCCTGCAACTTTTGTTGAAGAAAGCTCTACATAGGGATAGTGATCCGGTGGCGGCGTTAGCTAACTTCTTAAAAGCTATATATTTTAGAAGGTGGAAGACCTGGATGCTTCATACTTTGAATATAGATGCCTCATGTTACGAAGTTTCCGTCAGTCACATGTCCAATGTCCTAGACCTCATTTTCATGGTTCAGTGACCACTTAAAATAAAAGTACAGATTTTTTGTAATGTTGCATTCTCTAGATTTTCATGTTTAATCTCTTTCTGTTTATTTACGTTAATATTTATATCTTCAATCTTATGTAATATTCAAATTTTCTATTGACTTTAAAAGATAGTTTTAAAGTAAAATTGAAAGAACACATGCGATGACTAGATGTGTACAGTGACAATTTGGATAAGACAATGCTTGTTCTAAGTCAGGAATATGACATTTGTTATCCATTCGTTTGATGTGTTCGAGCTTTTGATTTTGTCATTCTGTTTAGGAACTTTACTATTTACTTTTTTTTTTTCTTTTTTTGACTTTAAACTTTACATAATTTTCTAGACTGAGTTACCCGGTTGAATGTGTTTACTGTAGTAACAATTATCAATGAAGGTCACTTAATCTTCAAACCTGTTTTTATCTGGTGCTTCTAATGTTTTTGCGACTATATAATCCTTGTTCAAATATACTAACAAAATATTGTAATTCTATATGTACCTGTATACCATATATTTTCTTCTTTTAGGTTCAGGTAATGCAGAATTCAAACCAAGAGGTTCAGATACCGTTTCATCTACACCTGTTGCACCCGTTCAACCTGTCTCTGAAGTTGATACACCAAATTATGCGAGTGGTGTTCATGCATATAGTAATACTAACATGTCTGTTTCAAATGACCTGGATACTTTACATGGAATGTTCCCACACTGTGATAGAGCTACCTTACAAGATATTCTTCAACATAATTCATTGGAAAGTGCTATTGATTTGTTAACCTGTGAAAGCTAGTAAATATTGTAAAGAAATGTTATGAGTCAATTAACGTGTTAACTATTGGAGGAACAGTGCTAATTATTATAGATGATTTTAAGATTTTGAAAAATGAAGAAAATATTCTGGTTTAGTTGTAACCATTTATATATTTATTTCTAATGATTCTCTGCTAATAGTTATCAAAGGTACCTGAACTTTTGCTTATTGTGAAGCAACAATGCAACAAATTCTTTAGATCAGTTATTTCCACAATCTTTGTATGTAAATGCTTGGTTTTATAAGAGCAATTGCACAACTGACATATATGCAAGATTAGTTAACATGAAACTATGTTTGTGTAATATCAAAATTCGGCTAAAATACCGGACACCTAGATAAATTATAAAGTCCATACAAACTGACTACATTAAACTTGAGAATCTATAAACCAACATTTCCCTACCAATGTCGGTTGTTCTCTCTGGGTATTCCTTGTATCCTAGACCAATAAAGTGTGACCGCCACGGAATAGCACAGTAGTAGTGAAAGTGGTGTAATAAAATTGAGAAAGGAAATGGTGAATATGTCAAAGCGACAACCACCCGACCATAGAGCAAACAACAGCCGAAGGCAACCAATGGGTCTTCAATGTAGCGAGAATTCCCGCACCCGTAGGTGTCCTTCAGCTGGCCCCTAAAATATGCATAATAGTACAGTGATAATGGACGTCATACTAAACTCCGAATTATACACAAGAAACTAAAATTTAAAATCATACAAGACTAACAAAGGCCACCAATCAATCAATCAATCTATAAACCAACGGAACAAATGGTCAACAACGTCATATTCCTGTTAATTCTTGGAAAATTAGCTGCAAGTTTGATTTAAAATGATAGCCATAGTGTAAACTTTTATCCAACACCACTGTAATGTGGATATTAATAACTTCAAGTCTAAGATGTCAAATTAAAATCAATTTTTATCTTAAGACGCAGAAAACTGTTACATCATTCTTCATGTACATACTATCAAGGTGTTTATATATTTATGATTAGGACTATCATATATTCTAATATAAAAATAAGGAGATGTGGTATGATTGCTAATGAGACAACTATCCACCAAAGTTCGAATGCAGTAGATGTGAGCACCTATAGGTGACAGTATGGCCTTCAACCATGAGAAAAATCCACATCTAATAGTGGGCTAAAAACGGACCAGACATGAAAAAAAGAAACGATTCAATTTAGAAAACTAAATGCCTAATTGATACAAAACAATTTTCGAAAATCGAATATGACAGACATTAACCAACAAACAACCACAGAAAAAGGCTGCTAACTCTGTACAGGCACTTGAAACAGTCAAATTTAAAATATTTTATTGCCTAAATAGGAATGTATACAAGTTATAACAATTTAGAAATATAGTTCTCTCCAAATCATTATTACATACAAAAACCAAGTTGAAAGCAAAAATATGTAAACACAGTATGAAACTTAACAGTATATGAATTGCGCAACAACTATGTGTGATGTTTTGGAAAAAGAACAGAGTTAGATACAAGTCTATTTCAAAATGCAAACATTATAACCTTAGCATTGTTTTATATGGCTGAAAATATATATAACTATGAAAAAAAAGACTGTTAGTGTTTACAACCTAAATAATAGTATATTATAGGGAAATAACGAAATGTAAAAAGGCGATACAATATTTTAATACACAACCCTAAGCACAACTTGCTTATTTAACAAAAAACGGTCTTTATAAATCAGGTCTATTTTTGAGAGTATACATCTGTTTCTAAACTGTGTGTATAATATTTTCCTTAGAAAGTCTCTTTTGTCTTTATTTTGAGTGAACTGAGTTGATCTACTGCCACTGATTTATATGCATGAATGTAAGAGGGATGATTTGATATAGAAATAGGTTTTAAATGGTCTTGATAGTTGATAATCTAAAGATAAAACAGTCTTATCAAATAAGATCTTTTAGATTGCTCTGAAGTACATTAAATCATAAAAGTATTGTAAAACAAAATCGTTTGAAATTAGAGGTAATATCCTTTATTTATTTTGAATTATAATCTTTAATAAATCTTGATCACTAGAAAAAAGTAAAATCACAAAAATACTGAACTGAGAGGAAAATCAATTCGGAAAGGAAAAAAAAAAATTACATCAGACCTTGCTTTACATTCATAAAATGTTACGTATCCGTTAGCCTTAAATGTTTACATTGCATCTGTGTTTATCATATTTTAATATCGGTACTCTGCCAAAATGGATAGCTGAAAAAATTTAATATTCCCCTTCATAACTTTTTTTATCTTGATTAATTTTAGTTCAAAAATTGTTTGCATAGTTCATATGCTGAAATCAGAATTCTTAATTGAAATAATTTATTTTTGTAGATCCATAAAAACCAAACGAGTTTTTATATAGATTTTAACTAAATGTTCATTACATTCAGAGTGATATGATTGACACATACATCCAAAAATTATCTTAATATTGGTAAACATGTTTATACATAAACAGAAAAAAATGCTTTAATAATACTATGAATTACTCGTAAAAGATGCAGTTTTGGAAATTTTTTTTTTTTTTTTAAATGGATAGCTAAATAAAAACCCTTCAGCTTTAGATTATTTTTATTGGTCGATTAAGATTTTTATCTTATGGTTTATTTTCCTTGTCAATATGCTTTATTTATTGTTATGTTTACAAGTATAATTTAGTTTGGAAATATAATATAAACAATATGTGTTACTATTTTATATTTTTACAGTATAGATTGATTTATTTATTAAACTGAAATAAATTAAAAAAAATATTGCACTCTTCCATGTGGTGTTTGAATTTTACAAGAAAATAATTTTGAAATGTTTGAAATGACAATTAAAAGAATTATATTACCGACACAATATTATCATGAAGGTGGGAGGTATCAGCAACAACTATGACAACAAATGCTTTACCAAAAAAAGACAATTATCAGAATTGTACATGACGTTGGTTTTAGTCATTTATTTTAGGACACACATTGAATCCTTGTTGCTAGCTTTAGAAAAAAACCTATTACATTTAAAAGAGATATCTTACAAGGATCTCTATTGGTTGTAAATATCATAAAGTTACAATTCTACATTTAATTTATATATTCTAATATTTTTCTGATATTTTTCTAATCAAACAATAATTAAAAGCATTTCAATATTTTGTGACAAATACACTGTAATGAACAAAGCTAATGGTTTTCACTTTATAACATAGCTTTTTCAGAGAATGAATTATACAAAGAAAGTTAAAGTTGTCTTATCTATGGAAATAATTGTAAATGTAAATAAATAAACACATCACCCGGATTGTGAATTTTACATTTAAGCCAGACCATATCAATGATAATTTACGTAAATATAACAACGAAGACATGTATTTTATCTGCTAGAAAATAAATTTATCACTTTTGAATTGTAAATTCAAATTAAGTCCTGGACAAAATGAAGCACTATTACGGTAAGTCTAAGAAAAAGCAAGTACTATGTAGATAGGAGTACTTGTTGAAGAAGTTCAAAAACATACAACTAAAATTATACTTAGGCACATAACTACACTTTTAAATACATCTAAGGCGCATGTCAGCACTATTTTGATACGTCTAAGGCACAGACAAGCACTATTTTGGTAAGTCTAAGTCAAATGAAGACTTTTTATGCTTAAAGTCTACTCAAAAGCTGTTGTTGCCTTAGCATTGATTTAAATTGCATATTTCTTTTTGAAAAACAAAACCGTTAATTGAAAAGTTTTCTAACTTACACTGGTCTTTTTATATGGTTATTTTCTTATTTTCTAACTAGTCTTCATTTTTTCGTATGCATGCAAATCTCTTCCTATGGCTTCTGTTGTCACGTTTCTTTGATCTAATGAGATTTATTATAATTGGACATTCACCCATGTATGCATAATGAAGTGCAGTTCTTCCCAAATCGTCTCTAGCTTTAAGATCTGCTCCGTTATCCAATAATAATTTCACAAGCTGGAACTTTTTATTTTCATCATCTTTAGAAGGCAACAAACATGCTGCCATAATTGGTGTCATTCCAAATACACTAATATTCACATCTGCTCCTCCCTCCACTAATATTCTTGTTAATTTGACTCTTCTACCAGACACTGCATTAAATAACATAGTTGAATATCGTGGATCTTTTGTAAATTTAACCATATTTTAACGGTTACATCCAGTATAAGACATGGAATATTTCTTTTTAATAAAAAACAATGTAGAATATCATTACTTACAATCCTTTTATACATCAAATCTTGAACAACTAAAAAGGAAGAACCAATAAGAAATGCTGAGAAATTAGCACTTCTTTCCAAGATTTGCCCGAAGTGTCAAGTTATATCTTAGAAGAGGCATTTTACATTATCACTGCTTTGGGATCAATAATGAAAGGTTAGATAGAAAAAAATTTGAAAGATGTTTAGTACGGATTCCTCTGTCAAACCGGTACGATCTCCTGACTCCTTGAATGAAGGTTTAAAAGTCATAAATTATTTTTTAAAGGAGGTAACACTTTTATTAAAACAGTACTGCAGGCTGCTATATATTGAAATAACATTCAAAAGTATGTCTGACCTGACCTCTCTCTCTTGTAAAGTTTACTTTGCAACCGACCCTCATTGTCAATAAAACATAGGCACTAATTTGAATTATTGAGAAAACATCATATGCTTAGTCCGTTTCTGTGTGTGTTACATTTGAATGTTGTGTCGTTGTTCTCCTCTTATATTTAATGCGTTTTCCTCAGTTTTAGTGTGTTACCCCGATTTTGTTTTTTGTCCATGGATTTATGAGTTTTGAAAAGCGGTATACTACTGTTGCCTTTACATATTACGTAACGTGAAGTTCAAAAGAATAATTCAAGATTCTTTATTCTTTCGAAGATGCTCTTGTATGAATCTGCCTCATATGAACAACGAAGCAATTCGAAAGGAAAAGGAATACAGTATAGTTCCAATGGGAATGCATTTGTTTGATGAACATTTTTTTATTCACAAACTGAAATCCGCATTTATATTTCCTTGTTACGTTTGTAATTTTCCTAACCACAAAGAATACTAAAGCTATATATTTCGCTGCTATTTTAATTATAAGTCAAGTAATGTCTTGGAATGCCTATGATAAATTCCAGGTCTTCTTATTTTACAAACTTCCTTTCATATTCATTCAACCCCACTTTCATTCAAAATTGTATGCGCATGGAATATCGTATGCATCTCTAAAAGGGATTTTTTTTTCACAAAGTATCTTAAACCTAAAGAAGGAAATTAAGCTTCAAGTTACATGTATACGTAATACTGAAGGTAGTTTATTAACTAGTATTAATATGTTAACCTTGTATATACCATCTTATTTCATAGTATCACCCACCTTTTAGAAGTATCTCTATGCTTATGCATTTTCCTAATAAATGCTTAAACCGAAGAACAAGTGATCGGTATGCTTGATCTCCTCATTAATAATTTATTTGTCTCATTTGGAGGTAAAATTTTCCAGCAGGTTGTCGGCATTCCTAAAGAACCACCTGTGCACCTCTTCTGGCCGACCATTTCGTATGTTTATGAGTCGGATTTCTTTCAGACACTTGTAAAAACTAGAAGAAGAAAAAAGAAAATATAAATTTCCTCTTTACAAAAGTTAAAATTTTTCGAAAAACTAAGGATTTACTTATTCCAGGCATAGATTTCCTTAGCCGTATTTGGCACAACTTTTTGGAATTTTGGATCCTCAATGCTCTCCAACTTTGTGCTTGTTTGGCTTTATAAATATTTTGATATGAGCGTCACTGATGAGTCTTATGTAGACGAAACGCGCGTCTGGCGTACTAAATTCTAATCCTGGTACCTTAACCAGCCTTTTGATTATACTCATCAAAACGCATTTTCACCATTTAAAATTCATTTCAATAAGTCATGTTGCGCTGCCTTTTCCCTTTTTCCTTTTTTTTTTTTTTTTTTTTTTACATATGACGGATGAAGGTTATCAGCTAAACTATTAACATTTAAATTTTATCCATTTCTTAATGATTTGATGCGGATATCAGACTACACCAACTGTGCTTCTTAGGGGACGACCATTGTATATTATGGGGAGGGAGCAGGAGGCTTTTGAAAATAAATAACTCAGCCTTGATAATCACAAAAATAAATGGTTTGTTCTGTGGTAGTTTAAAAATGAATTACCTGACTTGCAATGTATTGAAAATAAATAACTCAGCGGGTCTAATCGACAGTATGAGATGTCCCCAGATTCTTCATAAACTCATCTTTCCCTGAAAAATCAGGAAACACTTCCCAAATGTTTTAATAATAGAAGTATAGATATTATTTAAATAACACTTAAAATGTCTGAAAATTGGTTTCATTTAGCTTGAAGTATATTTTCTCAGGAACACTTACCTCACGTTTATTACAGGGCCGTAACTACATTGAGGCAAATGCCTCACGGAGAAAATTACAAAACCAAACGCTTGTCTCCATATCAAATTGTGTTCACGGGAAGTGCCTTGAAAGATACAAGTTTTGTTCTCCTTCAGAGGTAACCCTGCATTTTCGGGATCAATGGTTCTTATTTATTTGTCTTTTGTTCATCGATTGCCCTTTTGTGTTCTGTTAGTGTTGCATTCCTTTTGTAATCTAGTAATTTTGTTATTAACTTGATCAAGAGTTAAAAAAAAACCATCAGCCACAGACTTAACTATGTGAATTATATTTTTGCTTTATCATGCTTATTGGTCTTTTGTTGTTGTCCCTAGAAACTTAAGCCTAAAGCTGAATCTATACATTTTGCTTTGAGACCAAAATATGGTCAAAAAGTTATTAAAACAGAACTTGCATTTTCAGATTAGGAAAGGGTCTTGGGAACACACAGAAAGCATCATTTATTCTATAGCTTCTTGGGCCTTCAGCGGCTTCAAAACCCTTAAAAAAATTGCATCGCTTCGCTCGGAGACACATGCTTGCCAATGCTTTTAAATATAGTGAAAACAAATAAGCAATCCCTTGCTTTAAAGAAAAATATTGCTTCAAAAGTGCAGAAAATAGATAATCTGTCCTCTTAGTTTACAAAAATTAATAACCGATTCAAAACAAAATCCTCCTGTCCACCCCCCACCGAAGATCAAATGGTCGTCCCCTTACAATAAATTAAACGCGCGTTTTCTTAAATTAGATTTGTATCAAAGTTTGTGTCTAGAAGTTTGACTTAGTAAGGTTGTTTAGATTTAATAACTATTGAGGTGTTTGTATTCTTGTTGAGTTATTCGAATAGACTAATTTTTACATGTGAACACATCCGCAGTAATCCTGTAAATGATGGGCAGTCCTTATTGCATCATACAAGAACACGTAAAGTAGCATAGGTCTTGTTATAAAGCCTATACATTTATAAGAAGAATATGTTTTGATACATTCAATGAGAGGAAATAACCAATGCTCAACAACGCGTGTGATAAAAGATCAACTTGGAATACGCTCCACGGTATTACGTTGATACTGGTTGGTGCAAAGTCATACAAGTCATACAACGAGATAAGCAATTCAATATAATGAACTGCCATACAAGACAGATGTTCAGCTAGCTATAAAACCAGATTTAATCCATCATTTTCTAATAAGACAATGCATGTACCAAGTCAGAAATATGGCAGTTGTTATCCATTCGTTTGATGTGTTTGAACTTTTGATGTTGTCATTTGCTAATGGACTTTCCGTTTAGAACTTTCTTCGGATTTCAGTATATTTTGTTATTTTACTTTTATCATAAACGAGTAACTGCAAAACTGACTGAAATTGTCTGCACCAAAGCTCTGAACTAAGGTACTGCAATTGTCAAGTTACGCAATATAAAGTAATATTCGCGATTTAAAAGAATGATACGGAAGCCAATAAATGTCAACAATTCTCAGCAAAATGACATGTTTTTATTCTTCAAACAACACATTACTCGAGACCAAAGTCATAATCATCAGAGTATTTTAAGTTTATACAAAGTAATCAAGAGGACGCTCCAGCAAATTTTACCGAAACTGATATTATTACGACTGTATAATTCGTAACAGAATATTAAGGGTAAGATGAAAGTCAAAAGGACCTAAATACTTATCAAAGTTACCAGGCTTATAATATATAAAGCCAGACGCGTGTTTCGTCTACCGAAGACTCATTATTGACGCTAAGGTCAAAATAGTTATAAAGATAAACATTACAAGTACACAGTTGAATAGCATTGAGGACCCAAAATTCTAAATACTAAGTAGTTGTATAATAGTTGTGTAATACGGCTGAGTATTTCTAAAAATTCATACTTTTGTAAACAGGAAATTTATTTAAAAAAATACCATATACAGTTGTAATTGATATTCATGTCAATACCGAAGTGCTGACTACTGGGCTGGTGATACACTCGGGGACGAAACATCCACCAGCAGTGGCATCGACTCAGTGATGTAAATACGTATCAAAAGTACCAGGCTTGTCATTTAATACGCCAGATGCTCGTTTCGTTTGTTAGTTACATTGTAGTGTTGTGTCGTTGTTCTCCTCTTATATTTATGCGTTTCCCTCAATTTTAGTTTGTTACCCCGATTTTGTTTTTTGTCCATGGATTTATGAGTTGTGAACAGCGGTATACTACTGTTGCCTTTATTTTGTCTACCTAAGACTCATCAGTGACGCTCAATTTAAAATTGTTATAAAGCCAAAGAAGTACAAAGCCGAAGACAATTTAGGATCTAAATTTCCAAAAAGTTGTGCTAGTCCAAACAATTATCATGCTTATGAGGGTATTGAAAGGCTATTATGAATTAATACTGTGACGAAGTCATATTTGTTTGGACAAACACAATACTGACAAATAAGACATATATGAAATGTACCGAAAATATAGATTTCAAACAACAAACGAAAAGACAACTAGTATCTCAATTGTTTGTAAAACAATTGAAAGGTCTTTCCTGTAAAAGTGATGTTTTCGTATTGTACTTTGTACGACCTTTCGTTTGATATACGACAAGCATACCTTCTGAAACTTTTCGCTTTTTACACTTAATGACCTCATCCGCCTACATTTTTGAGATCGGAATTATGATATATGGAACAGAGTAGATGAGCTTTCATTTGATATGCGACAACACCATGTTCTAGAAAGTTTGATTTTTGCACTTAATTACCCTATCCAACTAATTTTTGGAGGTCGGGAATTTGATATTTCAAATGTACACATCATGACCTTTCATTTGATATACAACAACCCTACCTTAAAAGAAAATTTATTTTTTGCACTCAATGACCCCATCCAACCGATTTGTGGGAGACGTCAATTTGAAATTTGAAATGTATGCTTTATGTTCTTTCATTTGATATGCGACAACCTTACCATCTGAGAAATTTGAATGTTTGCACTAAATGACCCCACCCGTCCCCCTGGGATGAAAAGGGGGTTTTAAATTTTCATTTTTAAGTAGAGTTTATTAAGACCTTCAATTTGATATATCAGATGACCCCATTTGACAAAGTGCAAAAAATGATGCAATATCAACTATATAAATAGAACTTATGAAACTTACAAAGTCAATGCAAAACTTGAAAATTTCAAATTGATTTTTTGGTGTTTTTTTCCATGGAATGTTTTTGGTATTTGGTCAAACATGTAACTATGTCAACCTCTTCAATTTCTAGAACATTTTAAGTGGTAAGCTCTTGATGATTCAGAAATACATGCCTCCGCTCGCAAAACTTCAAACTGCATTATCTCTATAACGACAATAGATATCTCAAATCTGTTAAATGATAAATGATCTACAGTTGAAGGACAACATTATAAAAAAAGAATTGGGACAATTTCAAAGTTCACCAAGGTCACAATTAATCATCAAATATATGATGCAATACAAAACTTGAGAACCGGAAGTCGTAGAGACATGGGACTATCACCATTCAACTCAAGACCACTTGACCTTTCAAATATCACAAGGTCAAGGTCATAGTATAATGTGAAGGTCAAGGTGAAATTTCATCATGACCTGACATTGACCTCAAATTGAAGGTCTTGAACTACTGATCATCTTTGCAGTTTATAGTAGGTTGATATCTGTTACCTTTAAAAGATATACACACAATACTATACTTTTAAGAATCATCCCGTCGTAACTTTTGAACAGACAGTCGGACAATTTTGAGCTTATTATGTAAAATGTAGAGCTTGTCGAGAGGAATATTTTATACGCTGTATGTATGCAGCAAAGTCTTATTGTTTTCCTAATATGTAAGCTTAAAATTGCAGCGTAAATTTTTTTTGCACTCTGTGACCTTTGACCTTGGGTGTAAATTAAAGGTCACATGAACTTAAGATTATTGGTGTAGGTCCCAAGTCTCTACGACTTCTGGTTCTCGAAATACAATTTTTCTAAAATTATGTACAATTTTTCAAGGGGAATAACTCCTTATAAGGGTTAATAACAAAATGATTGTTCATGTTCATTTACATTGCCATCTGTTCTTGTACATGTTGCCGTTTTCAAATCGATTCTATCTCTTATACTTTTTGAAAAAAATGTAAAGAAAAGAAATTGTTTCAAGGGGATATAACTCTCATAGGAGACGATGAAATCCCATTCAGACTCACATGGTAATACATCATGATGAGATCTACATTATGTCCATTTAAGGTCATGATATCTTTAAAACCAACGAGGGGGGGGGGCTATGTTGAAAAAAATCAATAAAAGGGAGGTAACTCCTAAAGGGGATGATGCAATCCTTAACAAGGTCATTTGGTAATACATCTTGGTAAGATCTAGCGATGGTCCATATTTGGTCATAATAACTTCAACAGAAACAAGAGGCGGGCATGTCAAACAAATGTTGGAAGAAAAAAAAGAAAAAGAAAAAGAAAAAAAAACATTAGAAAAACAATAAGGTCTTTCCCATGTAGGGGAAAGACCTTAAAAAGTATTATCTAACCGAATCCACAATAGAGACATCATAAATAAACATACGAACGTATGCTGCACAAATACTGAGAGCAATGCAAATTCACACGCGGCAAAACAGCCATAGACTTTTATACTGTGCCAGTCTGTGGTCTTTACTGAATATTTCATCTATTTTCGTTGACTTCTGTTAAGTTTAAAAAAATCGACATAGCTTTTATGTGGTTTAAGATGTCTTCAAAATTTTAATAATATAGAAGTTACAAGCGGAACAGAAAGTAGGAAACGTGACAGCTATTTATAGATACTCCGTGGACAAGTAAGTGACTTAACAAAAATGAAGAACAAAACATTCATTAAATGGATAAAAAGTAAATGAGACTTCTAATTAAATGTGTTTATTTTCAAATTTCGCATTTCTTTGATAACCTGTTGTTGTCAGGTATATATGTTATGGCAAGTAGAGTTCCTTTGGAAGGATGAAAAAATCGTAAGTCACATACTTTGTTTTATATAATTTTATCATTTCTATCAGTGTATCCTATAAAACAACAAAACGAATCACATTAGATAAAGCTACTGTTGCACAAGGCTGTCAATATTTGCCACTGTGAGAATGTAATATGATTTTTCCCAACTATTTCTATAAAATGCATTCAAACAAATTTCAGAAATTAAAAATGAAATTTGAAATTATTTTCTTGATTACACTTAAAGTTTAAAGTGTTGAGTTATTGTTGAGTTTGATGTAAACATGAGGCGTCATCCATTTACCTTAATGCCACCATATGACACGACAAGCTTAAAGGTACACACACTTGTTAATGAAGCCCTACATCTCCAGATCAGATAGTTTTTAATAATGATAAGGAGTCTTGTAGGTAATGACAAATTAACATGTCCTGTCAGGGCTAATCAACAGTAAAAATGCGTGTCTATAATAATTTTTGGCACTGATAGTTTATACGACTTTGCACCATGCACTGCCCGATAGACCCGGTTATAACGTTAAAATTAAGGGAATCAATATCAGAGTATAGGACAGCAGGACTCATAAAGCGGATAAAAATACAATGAGTTTACTCTAGCCTCTTAGGAAATATTGTGTGAACTATATATCAAACTACAAGGTAAATTCAAAAAAAGGAAAAATTTACAAACATGACAAAACCAAACACACGACTAAACAAACCACTGGAAAACAGGTGTTATATTTCCGAACAGACATTTTCCGAAAAAGAAAACATATTGGTGAGTTGATACTGGTTTCATAGCTCTCTAAAAAGTATAATAACAAAACATCGAACTCCGAGCAAAATCAAAAAGGAACGTCCATAGTCAAATGGCAAAATAAAAAGTGCAAAAACAACACACGAATGGATATCAGTTGACTAGGTACAGGCATTTTCTTAAGTAGAAATGATGGATTAAACCTGGTTTTATCGCTAGCTTAACTTCCAACTTGTATGACAGCTGTTTATATAAATATCTAAGAAAGAAAAAGTCACTTTTTAATGTAGTATCATTTTACTTGTTGAGTTAGTTATACCTGTTATGTCTGTTAATGTAGATTCATTATTTTTCGTTGGATTTAATTTTTGTGGTAGAAGGTTAACAAAGAATTTAAATGATCGACTGAGTACAGATTTTCTATAGGCTTGTATGCATACTTTCACAAGACCATGAAGGTCAATATCACCGAAAAACCATGTTTTCTCAATTCTCCCAAATTGGTACCAAAGAAAATTTACAAATTCCATGTAGATGGTGTTTATTTCACTTTACTTACATATAGAGGTCTTTGTCTGGTGTAAGATACACTGTCTTACATGTAGAGGTATTTGTCTCATGTTGGATATACTACCTTACATGTAGACGTATTTGTCTCAGGTTGGATACACTACCTTACATATAGAGGTATTTGTCTGGGAATGAAGATACTACCTTACATGTAGAGGTATTTGTCTTGTGTTAAAGACACTACCATTCATGTAGAGGTTTTCGCTTTTGACAACAGTTCCACCTGTCCAATGGTGGTTTATCTCTGTAACTACTTTCATTCATTTTTAAAATCATTAGATATTTGAGATAAAAAATCGATCTAATTTATAAATTTAAAAAAAAAAAGATTTATGAGACGACATTACGACATTTCATTGACTAGTTGTAGGTCATTTGTAATTTTCAAAGGTTCTTTTCGTCTATGGCAACGGACATATGTGATTCTTCAATAATATACAAAATCATTCACACTTTTCAGATGGAAATCCTTTTTTTGAAATATTTTATTACATTTTGAAGCGTACAAAAAGATTGATGTCTAATGATAAAATATGACGCCGGTAAAGTACATATGACATCATAGTGGAATGTGTAAAAGATTAAATCAAAAATTCGCACAATCCTTCTATTTAACAAAATGAAAGTGTTGACTATAAAAGAAATTGGTGAAACACAGGTGAATTTGGTATCACTTTATATCAACTCTTGTTATTTAGCTAAGATAATATTAAATTTTCCATATACTCGTGTTTTATTATATTGAAATTAAACAGCTCGTTATGAAACCTTTATATATACTTGAAGGCCGTACATTTACCTATAAGGGTTTACTTTTATAAATTGTTACTTGGATGGAGAGTTGTCTCATTGACACTCACACCACATATTCCTATATCGATTTACACAAACAAATATTAAGAAGAAAGAATTGGGGTAACTGATATCGATATCTTCTTCAATCAATATACAAAAATAGTAAGTATTCCAGAAACCACCTACCTAATAGAATATGTAAATTGTAGACTTGAATAAATCGGTCGGGACAGTTTCTAAGTATATAAATGTTCATGTACATAAAAATGCCGGTATTGGCAGTTGCTAATTTTGCTGTAATATATCAACTGAACATTGACCCAAACATCCTTGCAGGGGAAAATAAGAAGTAATAACTGCTAATCACGAGTATTTATGGCTGCGAACATTGTCCTTCCCACTAGGGAGGTACATTAATTACTGTGTCAATTCTGATATCACATTCTTTTGTCACTTTATAAACAAACCCATGGTCTAATTCTAATTCCAATAAAGAATTGAGGTGTATGTGAGTGATGTTCCATTCAAATTGCAACGTCATGTGTATTTTGAACGATGCATGAGATGTTAAATTTCATTTCTCTAGGTGTTGCTCATTATGACAGTAGTTATCCTTTCGTTTGATGTGTTTGAGATTTTGATTATGCCATTTGTTTAGAATTATCCCGAGAGCTCGACATTTTTGTTATTTGCTTTTCGCTAAGAAATCAAATAAAATAATTCTTAAATAAAGGCTACATATATTGGTACAATTTCCGATCGTAATACGGTTTGTTTTCTAGAACGCGTTTGCTTCATTATAATAAAAATTGCTGCTTTTCTCAAGGAACTGTTATGTCCGTTTCAAAGTACAACATTTCTGATTTTCCTGGCCTGTTGGAATAGACATATTTCTTTTTCGTGTCATCATCATTGCTGATTTTAAAATGGATAGGCGTTACATTTATCTACATCTAAAACAGGATTCTACTTTGGCAAAATTATCAACCCAAATTTTGTTATCATGAAAATGGACGCACTGTCAATTTAAATCCTTAGAATTGATACATTTATTCTCATGATATTGTTACGGTCCCTACATGACAGCTGTATTTAGAAAAAAACAATTGGATGTCAGGGGTGATTAACGATTAAACTGGAAATTTTAGGAGATGTTTTGCCTTTTATTCTAACATGTACCATTATTTTAACCAATTTTTCGAAATACTAAGGATTTTTATTTATCTCAGGCAAAGATTACCTTAACTGTATTTGACATATTGTGAAAATAGTTATTTGAATTTCAAGATTGTATATTCATTACTTAAATACGTCACTGTTTGTGATGTCCTTAGTTTAAACATATTTTATTTGCAAAAGTATCAAAAGGATAAGGACACATTTTTTTAACATTAGTGACGTCCCTCCCTCTGCGATGTCCTGTGTTGTCGTTAATAATACTATAGATTTTTTTTTATCTCAGGCAAAGATTACCTTAGCTGTATTTGACATATTGTGAAAATAGTTATTTGAATTTCAAGATTGTATATTCATTACTTAAATACGTCACTGTTTGTGATGTCCTTAGTTTAAACATATTTTATTTGCAAAAGTATCAAAAGGATAAGGACACAAGTTTTAACATTAGTGACGTCTCTCCCTCTGCGATGTTCTGTGTTGTCGTTAATAGAGGATTCTCGTTGGTATTCTGCAGTTAACATGCTGTAACGACTATTATATTATTTATTTGTGTGTTTCTCTGTGCTGAGCGTTTTTGCGTTTGTTTGGGCTGTATTCTGTCACGTAGTGATGTAATTTCAGCGATGTTTTTAGCATTGCCATATAAGCGAGCGGGTTTGATAGCCAAAACAACAGGTTTAATCCACCAGTTTTCTTTAAATGTCCTTTACCAAGTCAGTAATATGGCGGTAGATATCCAATGGTTCGTTGTTGTGTATGCTGCATTAGCATTTATTATTCTTGCACTTCAATTTTTCTGTTGTTCTGTTGTTATCCTCTTATAGTTTCCTTCGGTTTTGATTAGTTACCCGAATTTGTTTTCTCTAAATCGATTGATGGCTTCTGAACAGCGGTAAACTAATGTTGCCTTTATAAGTTACAAATCTACATGCCCAAGATTCACTGAATAAGGGTAAGGTCTACAACATATCGGATCATTTGAGCTTGCGTACAGTTTGACCTTGGCAAGTAAGTGATCGTCCAAGTTAATAAGGTCACTATAAACCTTTTCCTTTTTTGATTGTACCAATTGTACTAGTAGTAGAGTAGACAGTTAAGTAGTAGAACAATGGCTTTTTTTTGAGAATAAATGAGTTTATTGCAGATGACAAAATCCTTTGAGTGAAACAATATTAATACCAAAATATGCCATCTTTAATAACCTGACAACAGTATCGTAACTATATCCAGATATATATATTCTGAATAAGTCTGTTTAAAGATTTGGTTAGGCTTTTTGTGGCTAACACATCCGAAAAAAGGGATGCACATTTAGTTCCCATTGAAATCCCGATAACTTGATGATATACGGAAATTTCCATACCGAACAAAAATGTTATCTAGAAAAAATCAAGGGAATTCATAGTATCAAAGCAGGTGCAAGTGCTTTTGCTTGTTGCTACTAATAAATGACCTAAAAAAAAGAGTGACCATATTTATTCACATTTTGACTTTTTTAATGCCCATTTAATTAGGTGGGTGATTTTTTTCTTAATAAGAATATGAGACAAAGTGGTATATAGGGTAGAAAATTCGAAACTTTCAACAGATTCGAAATCCCCAATATAAGCATGTAATTTACCAAGTACTTCCAACAAATATTTGACACTTCAACAGTTATAACTTCCACTATTTTCCAAGGCATTACCAGTTTTACTTCCCAAGTGTACTAGTAAGTAGGATCATAGACAGTTTAGTAGTGGAATAATGGCTTGACTGCTGTACCCCTATTTTTGACATTTATACATATTGTGTCTGTTTGTTTTGTTCACGTATCGTTGTCAATATAATGGAATTTGATGTGACTGTCATACAAGTGAGAGATTAAGCTAGTAAGCTTTAAAACCAGGTCCAAACCTCCATTTTCTACATAATAATATGTTTGTACCAATTCAGGAATATGACAGCTGTTATCCATTCGTCTGATGTGTTTGAGCTTTTGATTTTGTCATTTGATTACGGACTTTCCTTTTTGAATTTCCATCGTTGTTCACTATTTTTGTGATTCTATTGACAATGCTTAACGGAATTTTTTGCATCAACAACATATATTTTTAATGGAAAATCAATTGTATTATAAAGCAATTAGACGTTAATCATCCAAGTCAAGAAATATTATACATAAATACTTGTACAGACAGATATAATTCAGTTATAATACTACTGATACAAAAACTGTGTCTATTTCTTTTTTAGCTCACCTGGCCTAAAAGGCCAAGTGAGCTTTTCTCATCACTTGGCGTCCGTCGTCGTCGTCGTCCGTCGTCCGTCGTCGTTAACCTTTACAAAAATCTTCTCCTCTGAAACTACTGGGCCAAATTATTCCAAACTTGGCCACAATCATCATTAGGGTATTTAGTTTAAAAAATGTGTCCGGTGCCCCGGCCAATCAACCAAGATGGCTGCCATGGCTAAAAATAGAACATAGGTGTAAAATGCAGTTTTTGGCTAAAACTCAAAAACCAAAGCATTTAGAGCAAATCTGAAAATGATTAAAATTGTTTATCAGGTAAAGATCTATCTGCCATGAAATTTTCAGATGAATCGGACAACCCGTTGTTGGGTTGCTGCCCCTGAATTTGTAACTTTAAGGAAATTTTGCTGTTTTTGGTTATTATCTTGAATATTATTATAGATAGAGATAAACTGTAAACAGCAATAATGTTCAGCAAAATAAGATCTACAAAGAAGTCAACATTATCAACATGGTCCGTTGACCCCTTTAGGAGTTATTGCCCTTTGTAGTCAATTTTTAACCATTTTTCGTAAAACTTAGTAATCTTTTACAAAAATCTTTTCCTCTGAAACTACTGGGCCAAATTAATCCAAACTTGGCCAAAATCATCTATGGGGTATCTAGTTTACAAAATGTGTCCGGTGACCTGGCCATCCAACCAAGATGGCCACCATGGCTAAAAATAGAACATTTGGGTAAAATGCAGTTTTTGGCTTATAACTCAAAAACCAAAGCATTTAGAGCAAATCAGAAAGGGAGTAAAATTGTGTATCAGGTCAAAATCTATTTGTCCTGAAATTTTCAGATGAATCTTACAACCTGTTGTTAGGTTGCTGCCCCTGAATTTGTAATTTTAAGGAAATTTTGCTGTTTTTGGTTATTATCTTGAATATTATTATAGATAGAGATAAACTGTAAAAAGCAATAATGTTCAGCAAAGTAAGATTTACAAGTAAGTCAACATGACCGAAATGGTCAGTTGACCCCTTTAGGAGTTATTGCCCTTTATAGTCAATTTTTAAACATTTTTCGTAAATCTTAGTTATCTTTTACAAAAATCTTCTCCTCTGAAACTACTGGGCCAAATTATTCCAAACTTGGCCACAATCATCATTAGGGTATTTAGTTAAAAAATGTGTCCGGTGACTCAGCCAATCAACCAAGATGGCTTTGGCTTAAAACTCAAATACCAAAGCATTTAGAGCAAATCTGACAATGATTAAAATTGTTTATCAGGTAAAGATCTATCTGCCATGAAATTTTCAGATGAATCGGACAACCCGTTGTTGGGTTGCTGCCCCTGAATTGGTAATTTTAAGGAAATTTTGCCGTTTTTGGTTATTATCTTGAATATTTATATAGATAGAGATAAACTGTAAACAGCAATAATGTTCACCAAAATCTACAAATAAGACAACATGACCAAAATTGTCAATTGACCCCTTAAGGAGTTATTGCCCTTTATAGTCAATTTTTTACATTTTTCATAAATTTTGGTAAATTTAAAAAAATTATTTTCCACTGTAATTACTGGGCCAAGATCATTATAAATAGAGATAATTGTAGCAACAAGAATGTTCAGTACAGTAAGATCTACATACACGTCACCATCACCAAAAACACTATTTTGTCGTGAATTTATCTGTGTCCATTGTTTAATATGCACAAAGACCAAGGTGAGCGACACAGGCTCTCGAGAGCCTCTAGTTTGGAAACAGGGAGATTCAGTAAAACCTTGTTATGGAACCTTATCAACACAGTAATGAATATAACAAATATTTATTTTGTGAGTTTGAATATACCTTTGGTATATTTCGATTAGAACGACTTGAACTTAAATTGTAAACAACAACAAAATTTATGTAATATGCAAACTGTATAGAAGTGTGTTACTTGCATTAGATTTTAAACGTTGTTATTTTGTGAAGGGAGTTTGATTTATATATCTTTTTGTCATGCTTTCTTAATCTAAATCAAAATATCAAAAAGGGGAAGTGCTTAAACACAAACAAGACTAAATATTTTCGATCATCGGAACCAGTGAAAAACAGCTGTCAGATTCCTCACTTGGTATAGTAATTTTCTGAAGAATTTTCTGAAGAAAATGGTAGGTTAAACCTGGTTTCATAGTTTACTTAAACTCTTATTTGTATGACAATTGATTATAGTTCAGTTACAATGACAAAATTATGTGAGCAACCCAAACAGGCACTATAGGGCAATGTGACAATAAATGTGATACAACAGTCAATTTTCAGTAAAAAACATCTCAACTGACTAAAATGTTGAGACAAACAATATAAATAATGAAATATAGACGTCAATAACATGGTTTAGTAGTTCAAATTCAATTTGACAAACACGCCAACAAAAGTTTTTGTACTTGAATTGTTGAACTTTCAAAGACGTCAATTAAAAGGTTTATGTAGAAAGTAAAATCCAAACAAATACTGAACTCCGAGGAAATTCAAAACTGAAAGTTCCTAATCAAATGGCAAAATTAAAACCTCAAATGAATGGATAGTAAATATCTTATACCGTAAACGGTACAAATCAAGTAGAATACAAACACGAGGGAAACAATATGGTAATAATACTATAAAATACTTTTGCGTCCGAATCGCATCTTAGGACACAACTGCATCAGTAACGCACTAAGTTTTAAAACTGATGTCCGAATCTCGTCAAAAATCATACGACAAAAAGAACAATAAAAGCACCAAGTCAAATAAAGGAATAGTGAAAGTAAATAAAAAGATACTACAGCTTTTAATTTTTAAAGTGAAGAACAAACTGAATATTTATCTGTAAGGATAAGTACTTTCAGATAAGGATGAGTTGAGAAATGTATACTAAATAAGCGGGTAAAACATGTACAGTGCTGCCATTGTTTGAATATTTTAATTTCAAATTTGAAATCATGTCGTTTGTAATAGATTCTGGTACTGACATACATGTTGTAAACTTCGAGGTAAATGTCTGAAAATGAGACAAAAGAAGCTGTATCTGAGGTTTCTTTTTGTTCATGAGGAAATCTTTATAGGACCCAATAAGAATACTTTTAATTGGTAATGGAAAGAACATCATCAATACCCTGTTTGTAAAACTGTTAATACCAAATTGTAGGACATTTTCTATTGTTTCTGAGTTTCTTTTTCATTTGTCATATATTATAAGATGTATTTGCAAATATCATTACAAATCAAATTTGGTTTGCACTGATCCTCTCCTATAACAATAATGGCGATTGCTTAATAAACTATTTTGTGATTTTTTGGATAAACTTGATTTTTATTTCAAATTTTGAGAACCATAAATAAACCAGATGATACGAAATAAAACTGTGATATCTATGATAGATAAAAAAGAAAAAAAGAATTTCTTGGAAGAAATTGTGTTTTTAATTAAGGATTTGATAAGATGCTTTCTACAAACTTATTTTATTTATAACAAATATAATAAAATTTAAACTCTCAGCATCGCTTGTCGACAAATAATATAAAAGGTCATTTTATGAAACATGACTCGTTTGTTTGGTCACACTTTTGATAGTGTTAATATTCACAAAATGTTACAAATGTAATAACAAAAACAATTGATGTTCGATTAGAACAAAAAACGGACAATGTAGATTGTTTAAGTAATTATGTATATGTTTTTCAATCTTGTTTGTTGCAGTTATGTCAAGGTTATTGATAGAACTTCTTGTAAAACGTATAAATACAATCTCATATCTTTATTTTCCAGATATTAAACCTATTTTGAAGGAGAACTGAAATGTAAATGAGATAATATCACGGTCATCATCACAAATTTGTTGACCTATAAGATATGTCTGTATTTCAATTAACTTTCCACAGGTTGTCGGTGTCCTGGGTCTTTATATATTAAGTTGCTAGAAAAGTTGTATTATCTACAATAGATAAAGAAAGATCTGGTGTGAGTGCCAATGAGACAACTCTCCATCCCAGTTACAACTTATATAAAAGTCAACCATTATAGATCAAAGTACGGCCTTTAACACAGAGCCTTGGTACAGTTTACATTGTGTTCTATTTTTTGATAGTGTCCTGTTCCGGATTGTTTTTATTACGATGAGTACGGATTCGTATGATGAGTGATGCATACATAGTAAGCAGGAGACGATTTCCATGTCGACACATCCGTTCTCGCTCTCTTGGAGTTGATGCAATCATCGCATGTTTTGTTTGTTAACTGGTTTCTGTATTCTGAATTGATTTGTGAGATTTACAACTCTGTCAACTTTTGTTGCTTAAATTCATATTTAAAATTGCAAAGAAAACTGAAATCGCTCTTATCTAGCTGATCATGATTTAATGATATGAAAATTTCCTCTCAATAATAACAACTAAGAACGGGATATTTGTAATTTCGAGTTGCATGACATTAACAGGAGTTTAAATCTGTAGATAAAAGTTGACAACTGCCAAAACATTTTAACATCTAATCAAAGTTACGTTAATGAAACGCATCTAAAGATTACTGAATTTTTATGACTTGATTGTAGCGCAACATAATATATACTCTGTCTTCTGTTTTTAAGTGAACTTTTTTTATAACTAAATTTTATCATCGGTATAATGAAACACTACGTAAATATAACTAAACATGCAGACATTTTATAGGTTCAGGTATTTCACATCCAATCTTTTATGGTAATATTCTTTACAAAGCACAAAAATGTCAGTATTCACCTCAAAAGCTTACAAAACCTTTAAACAGACTTATTAAGAAGGCATATAGTTACTGTTGTCAGGTCATTAAAGATTGCATATTTTGGCTTTAACATTGATTCACTTATAGGGTCTTTGCATCGGAACTAAACACATTTATTTAAAAAAAAACAGTTGTTGGCAAGACACGGGTTATGTTCTTCTCATATATGTTATGATGGTATGATAGTATAATACTAAACCCCTAACGGATGGGAGTGTGCCTGATATTCATATGATGACGACATAATCTTTAAATCAGTTTAATTTAGGTCTGGAGCTGGCATGTCGGTTAACTGCTAGTAGTCTGTTGTTATTTATGTATTATTGTCATTTTATTTATTTTCTTTTGATACATCTCCTGACATCGGACTCGGACTTCTCTTGAACTGAATCATAATGTGCGTATAGTTATGCGTTTACTTTTGCTAGAGGTATAGGGGGAGGGTTGAGATATCATAAACATGTTTAACCCCGTCGCAATTTTGCGCCTGTCCCAAGTCAGGAGCCTCTGGCCTTTGTTAGTCTTGAATGATTTTTAATTTTAGTTTCTTGTGTATAATTCGGAGGTAAGTATGACGTCTATTATCACTGTACTAGTATACATATTTTTTAAGGGGCCAGCTGAAGGACGCCTACGGGTGCGGGAGTTTCTCGCTACATTGGTGGCCTTCGGCTGTTGTCTGCTCTATGGTCGGGTTGTTGTCGCTTTGACACATTCCCCATTTCCTTTCTCAATTTTATTTTGAAAATAGTTAATGAAACTTGTTTGGTATTTTCTAAACTAATCTATATATCTACATTTGACGCGTATGTTGTCCTACTCGGTGTTGACTTCTATGATTTGGAAAGTAAAATTTAGAATGGAAATGGGGAATGTGCCAAAGAGACAACAACCTGACCATAGAAAAAACAACAGCAGAAGGTCACCAACAAGGTCTTCAATGTAGCTAGAAATTCCCGCACCCGGAGGCGTCCTTCAGCTGGGCCCTAAACAAATACTAGTTCAGTGATAATGAACGCCATACTAGCTCCAAATTGTACACAAGAAACTAAAATTAAAATAATACAAGACCAACAAAGGCCAGAGGCTCCTGACTTGGGACAGGCGCACATATACGGCGGGGTTAAACATGTTTATGAGATTTTTTCAAAAGGATGTTTTCAAAAGAATGTTTCGTTTTTTACGAAGATGTCTTGTGAAAGGACAGTTGTTTGTAAGGACCCTTATGTAGTTTAGGCATCCAATGCAGTGATGGAAGATCCAGTTCTTTATCATTAAACGTTATAAACGGTCCTGGACTACTCAATTTTCTGCAATACCTGAAATAAAATATGTATACATAACCGTGAAAGACAAATATATACGTGTAATGACAAACAGATGTGATAAGTTCGAACCACTTTACAAATATGTCAGAATCTGTCATGACCATTAGTGGTACTTTTCCATTGCAGTTTGTAAAACAGTTCGCCCGAGAGAAGCGGTTCTTCCCTACAACAGTTCGTACCAAAAACATATCCGGAGAGTTGACGTTCTATCTTAGTAAAGAGTTTTGTTGTTTTACAATAGTTTAACCGTTTTATTCAGTTATTCGTGAAATTTCTGACCTAGAACTGTTTATAATATTTCCACCAGAAAACAGATCCTTTTTGTTCCGTCTCAATTTCAGCTTTGACTACAAATATACAGATTATTTTTACAAACTCATTCATTTCAGTTTATTTATTTATGTTATTAATCTTATATATTTATTTACGTTTTAATCTAGTTTTTTTTATATTTGTCTTTTTTTATCTATATATTTCTTTATCTTATTTAATTTTCGTTTATTTGTCTATTTCACTATTGCTTTTACTGATCGATTTATTTGTGGTTTAGGTAATGCTGATATCATCGCTTTTTGAAATTTACATAATGATAAACAAAACACGGCGTATTATGTCATAAGATTGTTTAATGTCAGGTAAATTGTGGAGGAACAAATAAAGACAGGTCGCTTATTTTTAAAAATTCAATGGACAGACATACCTTAAGGATGAAAATCCACATGCTGATAGGGTAAACATTAAACTACCATTCTAGCCCTGTCGCACAGTTTTCCCACGGTACAGGTTTTAAAAAATTGCGGTAGTTTAAGGTGTACTACCACCGAATCGTGGTACGTCACATCCGGTTGTATGAAATAGGTCGAAAAAAATTATTCCCTTGAATTTGACATTTGTAGGTAATTAATCCTACATTGTATTGCAGTAAAACATTTCTGTTTCATAAACATATGTCTTGGGTATTTTAAAGCACCATTATTTCTTTATTTGGGGTTTCTATAGAATATTTTGTAAAATTGAGGTTACATAGTTACTAAATCATGTACACATGTTAAATAAGGGGAGACATTTGATTGGTTCACTTCCAGTGATGGTTATTTTCTTATATGCAATGGAATGTTATGTAATTTTTTTTTCTATAGTACTGGACAAGATAAAACTTTACTCATGACAAGTATTTCTTTATTTAAAACAAATATAAATTCTGCATAATTTTTCTTTTTCGTTATCAAATACGGAATACTGATAATTAGTTCTTGAATGAAGATTTCACCAACGATTTTCTAAGAAAATAATAATAAGAGAATTTGATGTACCAGCTTTCATTAAACTTAAAGTGTAGTCAAAGAATTTCAATTGCATATGACATTTTCTATATATAAACGTGACATCACCTGTAATCGAATTTGACCAAAAATAGTCGAACAACCAATCCTATAAAGACGTTTAAAAAGTTTAATAGAACAAATCAACTTTTACGAAACGCGCGTCTGTCGTACTAAATAATAATGGTACTTTTACACCACTGGGTCGATGCCACTGCTGGTGGACGTTTCGTCTCCGAGGGTTTCAACAGCCCAGTAGTCAACACTTCGGTGTTGAAATGAATATTAATAATGTGGTAATTTTTTTTTTTATAAATTTCCAGTTTACAAAAGTTTAAATTTTTTGAAAAACTAAGGATTTTCTTATCCCAGGCATAGTTTTCCTTAGCCGTATTTGGCACAACTTTTTTGAATTTTGGATCTTTCATGCTCTTCAACTTTGTATTTTTTGGTTGTATAAATATTTTGATATGAGCGTCACTGATGAGTCTTATGTAGACGAAACGCTTGTCTGGCGTACTAAATTTTAATCCTGGTACCTTTGATAACTATTTACCAGCCTTTTGATGATACTCATCAAAACGCATTTTCACCATTTAAAATTTATTTCAATAAGTCATGTTGCGCCGCTCCCTTTTCCCTTTTTCCATTTTTTTTTTTTTTTTTAATACATATGACGGATGAAGGTTATCAGCTAAAATAAAATAAGCAAAGACTCATCGAAACAACATCTGATAAACAAATTTAATGATACTTTTAGATATTTGGATGATATTTTGGCTCTCAATAATGACGACTTCAGTATGTATATTAAAGAAATTTATCCTGTTGAACTTACTTTAAATAAAGCTAATACTAACAATGATCACTGCCCTTTCTTCGATCTTGATATCTATATCACTAACGAAAAGCTGAATACTAAAATTTATGATAAAAGAGATGATTTTTCATTTCCTATCGTTAATTATCCATTTTTAGATGGTGATGTTCCCTTGTCACCATCTTACGGTGTTTATATATCTCAACTTGTACGATTCGTTCGTGTATGTAACAATGTTTTAGATTTTAACGAGAGAAATGTATGTATTACTTATAGTATAACTAATCGCCGTATTTGAATATCAAAAATAAGACAACGCGTGACCGAACGACGCATGGATTAAACGAGTGCGCAGCACGAGTTAAATCCATAGCGGCGTTCGGTCACAAGTTGTCTTATTTTTGATATTCAAATACGGCGATTAGTTATACTTTTTATTACATTGGCAAATGGCTTTTTTTTATGTAATTAATGTAGAAAATGTAAGGAACTATATCTTTTTCCTACGCATTGACAATTTGTTTTGATCCGGCGTTATCGACGTCTTGACAACGCCTATTGTTGTATGACGTCAGAGAGTGAAATAACTACGTTTATTTCACATGTGAAATTATCGGTTTTTATCTAACTGGGAAATCAATGTAATTCATTGCAACCAATGTAATACTGAAAAATTATTACACCAGGGTTTTCGATATCACAAACTAGTCAAAACATTTACTAAATTTTATCATCGGTATAAGGACATCATTCGTAAATATAGCTCAACATGCAGACTTATACGTTCAGGTATTTCACATCAAATTTTTTATGGAATATTCTTTATAAAGCAGGTGTCAGTATTCACCTCAAAAACTAACAAAACCTTTGAATAGACTTATTAAGAAGGGATATAGTTACGATACTGTTGTCAGCTCATTAAAGATTGCATATTTTGGCGTTAATATTGATTCACTTATAGGGTCTTTGCATCGGAACTGAACATATTTATTAAAAAACCAGTTGTTGGCATGACACGGGTTATGTTCTTCTCATATATGTTATGATGGTATGATACTAAACCCCTAATGGGAAGGATTGTGTCTGATGTTCATATGATGAAATCATAACCTTTCAGTCAGTTTAATTGAAGTCTGGAGCTGGCATGTCAGTTAACTGCTAGTAGTCTGTTGTTATTTATGTATTATTGTCATTTTGTTTATTTTCTTTGGTTACATCTTCTGACATCAGACTCGGACTTCTCTTGAACTGAATTTTAATGTGCGTATTATTATGCGTTTACTTTTCTACATTGGCTAGAGGTATAGGGGGAGGATTGAGATCTCACAAACATGTTTAACCCCGCCGCATTTTTGCGCCTGTCCCAAGTCAGGAGCCTCTGGCCTTTGTTAGTCTTGTATAATTTTAATTTTAGTTTTTTGTGTACAATTTGGAAATTAGTATGGCGTTCATTATCACTGAACTAGAATATATTTGTTTAGGGGCCAGCTGAAGGACGCCTCCGGGTGCGGGAATTTCTCGCTACATTGAAGAACTGTTGATGACCTTCTGCTGTTGTTTTTTTCTATGATCGGGTTGTTGTCTCTTTGGCACATTCCCCATTTCCATTCTCAATTTTATTAACATTTAAATTTTATCCATTTCTCAATGTTTTGATGCGGATATCAGACGGCACCTACTGTCCTTCTTAGGGGACGACCATTTGATATTATGGGTAGGGGGGCAGGAGGCTTTTGAAAATAAATAACTAAGCCTTGATAATCACAAAAATAAATGGTTTGTTCTGTGGTAGTTTGAAAATAAATTATCTGACTTGAAAATAAATAACTCAGAGGGTCTAATCGAAAGTATGAGATGTCACCAGATTCTTCATAAACTGATCTTTCCCTAAAAAATCAGGAAACACTTCCTAAATCTTTTAATAATAGAAGTATAGATATTATTTAAATACACTTAAAATGTCTCAAAATTGGTTTCATTTAGCTTGAAGTATATTTTCTCAGGAACACTTACCTCTCGTTTATTACAGGGCCGTAACTATATTGAGGCAAATGCCTCATGCAGGAAATTGCAAAACCAAACGCTTGTCTCCATATCAAGTTGTGTTCACGTTGAGTGCCTTGCAAGATACAAGTTTTGTTTTCCTTCAGAGGTAACCCCTGATTTTTCGGGATCAATGGTTCTTATTTATTTGTCTTTTGTTCATCGATTGCCCCTTTGTATTCTGTTAGTGTTGTATTCCTTTTGTAATTTAGTAATTTTGTTATTAACTTGATCAAGAGTTTAAAAAAAAAGAAACAGCAGCCACAGACTTAACTATGTGAATTATATTTTTGACTTATCATGCATATTGGTCTTTTGATGTTGTCCCTAGAAACTTAAGTCTAAAACTGAATCTATACATTTTGCTTTGAGACCAAAATATGGTCAAAAAATTATTAAAACAGAACTTGCATTTTCAGATTAGGAAAGGGTCTTGGGAACACACAGAAAGCATCATTTGTTCTATAGCCTCTTGGGCCTTCAGCGGCTCCAAAACCCTTAAAAAAATTGCTAGTTACAACCAAATTTTAATACTGTGTATATATGCAATACAGGTATATGCAGTTGGGAATTTAGAAGATTCAATTCTGCAGAGGATAATGACTAATTCTGATTAAATACATAATGACTTGACTATACATGTATTATGTATAATAAACAAATAATTTAAAAATTATATAAATGAGGGAGGTTTGGTATGCCACAAAACCAGGTTCAACCCACCATTTTTTCCTTTAAAAATGTCCTGTACCAAATCAGGAATATGGCCATTGTTATATTATAGTTCGTTTCTGTGTGTGTTACATTTTAACGTTGTGTTTCCGTTGTGTCGTTTGTTTTCTCTTATTTTTGAGTGTGAATTCACATTACTATAAGACGTGTCACGGTACTTATCTATCCCAAATTCATGTTTTTGGTTTTTATGTTATATTTGTTATTCTCATAGGATTTTGTTTAATGCTTAGTCCGTTTCTGTGTGTGTGTTACATTTTAATGTTGTGTCGTTGTTCTCCTCTTATATTGAATGCGTTTCCCTCAGTTTTAGTTTATTACACCGATTTTGTTTTTTGTCCTTGGACTTATGAGTTGTGAACAGCGGTATACTTCTGTTGCCTTAATTTGTTTTCGAATATTATAAATATAGTGAAAATGAATAATCAGTCTCTTGCTTTAATGAAAAATCTTGCTTCAAAAGTGCAGAATATAGATAATCTGTCCTCTTACTTAACAAAAATAAATAACCGATTCAAAACAAATCCTCCCCCCCCCCGCCCCCACTAAGATCAAATGGTCGTCCACTTACAATAAATCATATGCGCGTTTTCTTAAATTAGATTTGTATCAAGGTTTGTGTCTAGGAGTTTGACTTAGGAAAGTTGTTTAGATTTAATAACTATTGAGGTGTTTGTATTCTTGTTGAGTTTTCGAATAGACTAATTTTTAAATGTGAACACATTCGCATTAATCCTGAAAATGATGGACAGTCCTTATTTCATCATACAAGAACACGTAAAGTAGCATAGGTCTTGTTATAAAGCCTATACATTTATAAGAAGAAAATGTTTTGATACATTCAATGAGAGGAAATAACCAATGATCAGCAACGCGTGTGATAATAGATCAACTTGGAATACGCTCCACGGCATTACGTTGATACTGGTTGGTGCAAACACAAGTCATACAACGAGATAAGCTATTCAATATAATGAACTGCCATACAAGACAGATGTTCAGCTAGCTATAAAACCAGATTTAATCAACCATTTTCTAATAAGACAATGCATGTACCAAGTCAGAAATATGGCAGTTGTTATCCATTCGTTTGATGTGTTTGAACTTTTGATGTTGTTATTTGCTAATGGACTTTCCGTCTAGAACTCTCTTCGGATTTCAGTATATTTTGTTATTTTACTTTTATCATAAATGAGTAACTACAAAACTGACTTAAATTGTCTGCACCAAAGCTCTGAACTAAGGTACTGAAATTGTCCAGTTACGCAATATAAAGTAACATTCGTGATTTAAAAGAATGATACGGACGCCAAATAAATGTCAACAATTCTCAGCAAAATGCCATGTTTTTATTCTTCAAACAACACATTATTCGAGACCAAAGTCATAATCATCAGAGTATTTTAAGTTTATACAAAGTAATCAAGAGGCCGCTCCAGCAAATTTTACCGAAACTGATATTATTACGACTGTATAATTCGTAACCGAATATTAAGGGTTAAATGAAAGTCAAAAGGACCTAAATAGTTAGCAAAGGTACCAGGCTTATAATTTATAAAGCCAGACGCGTGTTTCGTCTACCTAAGACTCATCATTGACGCTCAGATTAAAATAGTTATAAAGATCAACAAGTACACAGTTGAATAGCATTGAGGACCCAAAATTCCAAATGCTATTCTAAGTAGTTGTATAATAGTTGTGTAATACGGCTGAGTATTTCTAAAAATTCTTACTTTTGTAAACAGGAAATTTATATAAAAAAAACCAACATATACAGTTGTAATTGATATTCATGTCAATACCGAAGTGCTGACTACTGGGCTGGTGATACACTCGTGGACGAAACATCCACCAGCAGTGGCATCGACTCAGTGATGTAAATACTTTATTCAAATAATAGCTTTGACTCTAAATATGCATATGTTAGTAAGGGAAAGGATGAACCCAAATTTTCAAGCCGGTGCCAATATCTGATTATAGATTTGGTGATATCAAAATGTAAAGGAAATCTCCCAAGTTCTGAAAGAGTGGCAAGGTTTGTTGCTCTTTTCCCCACACCTAGTAATAATTTACAAAATGTCATATGTAATCTTTCTGAAAGATGTTTTGGATAGACTTGATCAACTGTAGAAGTCTGAGAATGTAATATTTTTTTGAAGGGATTAAAAAAGCCCCAGATTTCCGAACTATACAAAAGAAGGGTTTAATTGTATGATCAAATACGTGGAGGCTGTTTCTGGAAAGATTAGAACTTGTTCTAAATCTTTACTTAGGCACTGGCCTCCCTAACAACGCGACAGGTTAGCTACTGTTACTAAAATGTATTCACACTGAAATATAGTTCCCTATGGTTCTCATGTATGTGCACATAATACACATATAAACTGAAAATAGGTATATTATTGGAGCAGTTCATTTAAGAATGTATGTCATTAAGGTGTGTTGATGTGCAGGCTTTTTTTTTTAAACATTTTGATTTGGTAATTGGGTATTGATACAATACTACTATGAATGACAACTGTCAGTATCACTAAACAATCAGAGACAAGGTAAACCTTTAATTACAATGCCCCACCTTCTAAACTGTCAATCAAAGGTACCAGGCTTGTAATTTAATACGCCAGATGCTCGTTTCGTCTACCTAAGACTCGTCAGTGACGCTCAAATTAAAATGGTTATAAAGCCAAAGAAGTACAAAGCCAAAGAACATTGAGGGCCCAAACTTTCAAAACGTTGTGCCAAATACAGCTAAGGTAACCTTTGCCTGAGATAAGAAAATCCTTAGTATTGCGAAAAATTGGTTAAAATAATGGTACATTTTAGAATAAAAGGCAAAACATCTCCAAACATTTCCAGTTTACTCGTTCATCACCCCTGACAACCAATTGTTTTTTTTCTAAATACAGCTGTCATGTAAGGACCGTAACAATATCATGAGAATAAATGTATCAGTTCTAAGGAATAAATTGACAGTGCGTCCATTTTCCTGATAACAAAATTTGGGTAGATAATTTTGCCAAAGTAGAATCCTGTTTTAGATGTAGATAAATGTAACGCCTATCCATTTTAAAATCAGCAATGATGATGACATGAAAAAGAAATATTTCTATTCTAACGGGCCAGGAAAATCAGAAATGTTGTACTTTGAAACGGACATAAAAGTTCGTTGAGAAAAGCAGCAATTTTTATTATAATGAAGCAAACGCGTTCTAGAAAACAAACCGTATTACGATCGGAAATTGTACCAATATATGTTATTTTAGAATTATTTTATTTGATTTCTTAGCGAAAAGCAAATAACAAAAATTTCGAGCTCTCAGGATAATTCTAAACAAATGGCATAATCAAAATCTCAAACACATCAAACGAAAGGATAAGAACTGTCATAATGAACAACACCTAGAGAAATGAAAATTAACATCTCATGAATCGTTCAAAATACACATGACGTTGCAATTTAAATGGAACATCACTCACATACACCCCAATTCTTTATTGGAATTAGAATTAGACCATGTGTTTGTTTATAAAGCGACAAAAGAATGTGATATCAGAATTGACACAGTAATATACCTCCCTATTGGGAAGGACAATGTTTGCAGCCATAAATACTTGTGATTAGCAGTTATTACTTCTTGTTTTCCCCTGCAAGGATGTTTGGGTCAATGTTCAGTTGATATATTACAACAAAATTAGCAGCTGTCAATACCGGCATTTTTATACATATGAACATTTATATACTTAGAAACTGTCCCGACCGATTTATTCAAGTCTACAATTTACATATTCGATTAGCATGATTAGGTGGGTGGCTTCTGGAATACTTACTATTTTTGTATATGGATTGAATAAGATATCGATATCAGTTACCCTAATTCTTTCTTCTAAATATTTGTTTGTGTATATAGATACGGTGTGAGTGCCAATGAGACAATCCCCATCCAAGTAACAATTTATAAAAGTAAACCATTATAGGTCAATGTACGGCCTTCAAGTATATATCAAGGTTTCATAACGAGGTGTTTAATTTCAATATAATAAAACACGAGCATATGGCAAATTTAATATTATCTAAGCTAAATAACAAGAGTTAATATAAAGTGGTATCAAATTCCCCTGTGTTTCACCCATTTCTCTTATAGTCACTTTCATTTTGTTAAATAGCAAGATTCTGCGAATCTTTGATTTAATCTTTTACACATTCCACTAGGATGTCATATGTCCTTTACCGGCGTCATATTTTATCATTAAACATTAATCTTTATTTGGCTTTTTTTTTTAAATTTTTTTGGATTCGAGAGTCTTATTAGACGAAACGCGCGTCTGGCGTATATATAAAATTTAGTCCTGGTATCTATGATGAGTTTATTTGTACACTTCATAATGTAATAAAATATTTCCAAAAAAGGATTTCCATCTGAAAAGTGTGAATGATTTTGTATATTATTGAAGAATAACATATGTCCGTTGCCATAGACGAAATGAACCTTTGAAAATTACAAATGACCTAAAACTAGTCAATGAAATGTCGTAATGTCGTCTCATAAAGCTTTTTTTTTTTTGTTTTTTTTTTTTAAATTAGATTTATTTTTGTTTAATTGGGGTATCTTATCTCAAATATCTAATGATTTTATGAATGAAAGCAGTTGCAGGGATAAACCGCCATTGGACAGGTGGAACTGTTGTCAAAAGCAAATACAAATAGGATGTCATACTTAATAAACACGTTAAATACATGTTAAATATATGTTTAAATACCTCTACACGAATGGTAGTGTCAATACAAGACAAATGCCTCTACATGTAAGGTAGTGTCTTCAACCCCAGACAAATACCTCGACATGTAAGGTAGTGTATCTAACATGCGACAAATACCTCTACATGTAAGGTAGTGTATCCAACATGAGACAAATACCTCTACATGTAAGGTAGTGTATCCAACATGAGACAAATACCTCTACATGTAAGGTAGTGTATCCAACATGAGACAAATACTTCTACATGTAAGACAGTGTATCCAACATGAGACAAATATCTCTACATGTAAGGTAGTGTATCCAACATGAGACAAATACATATACATGTAAGGTAGTGTATCCAACATGAGACAAATACATATACATGTAAGACAGTGTATCTAACACTAGACAAATACCTCTACATGTAAATAAAATGAAATAAACACCATCTACATGGAATTCGTAAAAAAATTTTGGAACCAAGGTTAAGCTAGCTATAAAACCAGGTTTAATCCATCATTTTCTACATAAGAAAATGCCTGTTCCAAGTCAACTGATATCCATTCGTGTGTTGTTTGTGCACTTTTTATTTTGCCATTTGACTATGGACTTTCCGTTATGATTTTCCTGGCAGTTCGATTTTTTGTTATTATACTTTTTGGAGAGCTATGAAACCAGTATCAACTCACCAATATGTTTTCTTTTTCGGAAAATGTCTGTTTGGAAATATAACACCTGTTTCCCAGTGATTTGTTTAGTCGTGTGTTTGGTTTTGTCATGTTTGTAAATTTTTCCTTTTTTTGAATTTACCTTGTAGTTTGATATATAGTTCACACAATATTTCCTAAGAGGCTAGAGTAAACTCATTGTATTTTTATCCGCTTTATGAGTCCTGCTGTCCTATACTCTGACATTGATTCCCTTAATTTTAACGTTATAACCGGTTCTGTCGTGCAGTGCATGATGCAAAGTCGTATGAACTGTCAGTGCCAAAAATTATTATAGACACGCACTTTTACTGTTGATTAGCCCTGACAGGACATGTTAATTTGTCATTACCTACAAGACTGCTTATCATTATTAAAAACGATCTGATCTGGAGATGTAGGGCTTCATTAACAAGTGTGTGTACCTTTAAGCTTGTCGTGTCATGGTGGCATTAAGGTAAATGGTAGACGCCTCATGTTTACATCAAACTGCACAATAACTCAACATTTTAAACTTTAAGTGTAATCAAGAAAATAATTTCAAATTTCCTTTTTTCAATTTCTCAAATTTGTTGGAATGCATTTTATAGAAATAGTTGGAATTCTCACAGTGGCAAATATTGACAGCCTTGTGCAACAGTAGCTTTAAATAATGTGATTCGTTTTGTTGTTTTATAGGATACACTGATAGGAATGATAAAATTATATAAAATAAAGTATGTGACTTACGATTTTTCATCATTCCAAAGGAACTCTAGTTGCAATAACATATATATCTGACAACAACAGGTTATCAAATAAATGCGAAATTTGAAAATGAACACATTTAATTAGAAGTCTCATTTACTTTTTATCCATTTAGTGAATGTTTTGTTCTTCGTTTTTGTTAGAGACTTACTTGTCCACGGAGTATCTATAAATAGCTGTCACGTTTCCCTTTTTCTGTTTCGCTAGTATAACTTCTATATTACTAAAATTTTTAAGACATCTTAAACCACATAAGAGCTATGTCGATGTTTTTTTAACCTAACAGAAGTCAACGAAAATAGATGAAATATTCAGTCAAGACCACAGACTGGCACAGTATAAAAGTATATGACTGTTTTGCCGCGTATGAATTTGTGCAGCATACGTTCATATGTTTATTTATGATGTCTCTGTTGTTGATTCAGTTAGATAATACTTTTTGTCTTATCGTTTGTTGTTTGAAATCTATATTTTCGGTACATTTCATATATGTCTTATTTGTCAATATTGTGTTCGTCCAAAAAAATATGACTTCCTCACAGTATTAATTCAAAATAGCCTTTCATTACCGTCATAAGCATGCTAATTGTTTGGACTAGTATTGTGAAAATAGTTATTTGAATTTCAAGATTGTATATTCATTACTTAAATACGTCACTGTTTGTGATGTCCTTAGTTTAAACATATTTTATTTGCAAAAGTATCAAAAGGATAAGGACACAAGTTTTAACAACATTAATGACGTCTCTCCCAATGCGATGTCCTGTGTTGTCGTTAATAGAGGATGCTCGTTGTTATTCTGAAGTTAACATGCTGTAACGATTATTATATTATTTATTTGTGTGTTTCTCTGTGCTGAGTGTTTTTGCGTTTGTTTGGGCTGTATCCTGTCACGTAGTGATGTAATTTCAGCGATGTTTTTAGCATTGCCATATAAGCGAGCGGTTTTGATAGCCAAAACAACAGGTTTAATCCACTAGTTTTTCTTAAAATGTCCTTTACCAATTCAGGAAAATGGCAGTAGATATCCAATGCTTCGTTGTTGTGTATGTTGCATTAGCATTTATTATTCTTGCACTTCAGTGTTTCTGTTGTTCTGTTGTTATCCTCTTATAGTTTCCTTCGGTTTTGATTAGTTACCCGAATTTGTTTTCTCTAAATCGATTGATGGCTTTTGAACAGCGGTAAACTAATGTTGCCTTTATAAGTTACAAATTTACATGCCCAAGATTCACTGAATAAGGGTAAGGTCTACAACATATCGGATCATTTGAGCTTGCATACAGTTTGACCTTGACAAGTAAGTGATCGTCCAAGTTAACAAGGTCACTATAAACCTTTTACTTCCGAGTGATTTTTTTTTTATTAACAGTTTTTAAAGGTACATAACTTTGCAGGTCAATGTATTTGAAAAAATAGTTCAGTATGGTAAAGAATAAAGATCAGTTATATAGTTTCTGAAACAAGTTGATTTTTGTGAGCAATAATCAAGCAATCAAGAACTGTTTATTCTCCCAACAGTTTCTCAGCACTAAACGCTTTATGTGTCCATCCATCAGTCTCGGCAAGTAAGTGATCGTCCAAGTTAATAAGGTCACTATAAACCTTTTACTTCCGAGTGATTTTTTTTTTATTAACAGTTTTTAAAGGTACATTACTTTGCAGGTCAATGTATTTGAAAAAATAGTTCAGTATGGTAAAGAATAAAGATCAGTTATATAGTTTCTGAAACAAGTTGAACTTTGTGAGCAATAATCAAGCAATCAAGAACTGTTTATTCTCCCAACAGTTTCTCAGCACTAACCGCTTTATGTGTCCATCCATCAGTCTCCGTCTGTGTCGGATACCTAAATAACGATCTTTTCACAGTGAAAATGTCTGTTATAGTAAGCTTTTTAATTGTGCCAATTGTACTAGTAGTAGAGTAGACGTTAGGTAGTGGAACAATTATGGTTTGTTTGAGAATAAATGAGTTTCTTGCAGATGAAAAGACCCTTTGAGTGAAACAATATTAATACCAAAATATGCCATCTTTAATAGCCTGACAACAGTATCATAACTAACGCCTTCTGAACAAGTCTGTTTAAGGATTTGGTTAGGCTTTTTGTGGCTAACACATCCGAAAAAAGGGATGCACATTTAGTCCCCATTGAAATTCCGATAACTTGATGATATACGGAAATTTCCATACCGAACAAAAATGTTATCTAGAAAAAAATCAAGGGCATTCATAGTATCAAAGCAAGTGCAAGTTCTTTTGTTTGTTGCTACTAATAAATGACCTAAAAAAAAGAGTGACCATATTTATTCACATTCTGACTTTTTAAATGCCCATTTAATTAGGTGGGTGATTTGTTTCTTAATAAGAATATGAGACAAAGTAGTATATAGGGTAGAAAAATCGAAACTTTCAACAGATTCGAAATCCCCAATATAAGCATGCAATTTACCAAGTACTTCCAACAAATATTTGACACTTCAACAGTTATAACTTCCACTATTTTCAAAGGCATTACCAGTTTTACTTCCCAAGTGTACTAGTAAGTAGGATCGTAGACAGTTTAGTAGTGGAATAATGGCTTGACTGCTGTACCCCTATTTTTGACATTTATACATATTGTGTCTGTTTGTTTTGTTCAAGCATCGTTGTCAATATAATGGAATTTGATGTGACTATCATACAAGTGAGAGATTAAGCTAGTAAGCTTTAAAACCAGGTCCAAACCTCCATTTGCTACATAATATAAGTTATATGGTTCACTACTGATTCCCTACGGATCCATAGAGGGTTAGTAAATCCATAGGGGGTGAGGCCGGAGGCCGAATCGCCTATGGGTTTTATTCACCATCTATGGATCCGTAGGGGGTCAGTAGTTAACCGTATAACGAATTTATCGCACGCTGGACTTTTTCTGCTGCGTTTTGTTGAACATAACCAGAAATTAGTAGTGGTTTTGCTAATTGATATTCATAATATGTAAATGAGAATTGTACCACGTGATAGTACTTTGAACTGGACTGGCTTGATAGGCTTGATATCATTAAAATCTTTAAAACACGGATATTATAAGTTGCCCGTCACAGAGTCCTTATTTATAATCACTTTGATATTTCCGTAAAGTTGTTAGGCGGTCAAAATCAAAACAATGAACGGGAATTTAGTGAATTTTTCGTGCTTTCGTGAGTTTATTCTTCTTGAAATAGTGACATTTTAATTTTACGTGGGAACCTAGAGTTCAACGACTACACATACAAGGTTTGGACTTGCTTATTCTTTGGAAATTCAAGTTTCATATTTCACCCCGGCAACCTGTTTTTGTAATGACCTTGTAAGCCAATTTTCAACACGAAGTTTGCAAATTTGACGTTTCTGCCATTTTAGCCTGTATTTTACACTGCAATGTTAAAAGCCTCTCGCTTCGATTTTTAAAATAGCTCAGGAACCTGTATTTTTGCAACAACAGACACAGTCATTATGTTTCGTTTAAATGGTGTATATTGTTGTGTATATTCATTTTCTGCCCCGGCAACCTGTCTATCCCTATCATTTAAATGTAATTTCCGTGACCCGTATCCGATTTCTTTAGTATAATATTTAAATAAGCAAAGTGGCGTTGATTTCTGGATATGAAATAAACAATAAAACACAACACAAACTATTGCATATACGATATTTCAAATATTTATGAATATAGTAATAAGCACATACAACTCGTCTAAACATCAACCCAACAATGTTAGATCTGTAAATTTGCTTTCGCAAATTTGTGGTTCTTCCCTCGCCGGGATTCGAACCCATGCTACTGTGATATCGTGACACCAAATCGCCTGCACTGCAGCCGTCCCACTAGACCACACGACCACCTGGGCTCTTAAAATAGAGCTTTCGCTGGCCGTGTGTTACCTTTCCACGTCAGTTTTAATCTAGCGGCGTACTGCAGTACATCATTGATGGCGATCCGATGGATACATCTGTTGTAGGGTTGTCACTGACTCAGACGTACTTATAATATAATTATTTTCTGTGACTGTATCTTACATTAATTTGTAGGATCCTTTACTATAGATAATTTAGCTGATCTGTAACAATAACATCTTCATGCCTTATATATCATGTACTGCAGTACGCCGCTAGATTAAAACTGACGTGGAAAGGTAAAATAGAGCTTTCGCTGGCCGTGTGTTACCTTTCCACGTCAGTTTTAATCTAGCGGCGTACTGCAGTACATCATTGATGGCGATCCGATGGATACATCTGTTGTAGGGTTGTCACTGACTCAGACGTACTTATAATATAATTATTTTCTGTGACTGTATCTTACATTAATTTGTAGGATCCTTTACTATAGATAATTTAGCTGATCTGTAACAATAACATCTTCATGCCTTATATATCATGTACTGCAGTATGAGGCAGGCATTACCTGTAAATGGGGACGAAGTCTGTATGAATTATTTTTTTGTAACTTAATTATTTGTCAAAAAAAAAGAAACGGAAATACCGTAACGTTTCCGAGTTTGGTTCTGTTGTTAGGGATTTTAGTTGTGACGTTATTTAAATTATGACGTCATATGCAATGTAAACAAAGAAACGCTATCATTAGGTAACGTTTTTTCATATCAAGGAATTATTAAAAATGAAATTGATATTGCGCGTTTCTTCCTATTTTATACTAGACTGATAAATATATATTTTACTCAAAGTTTCATACAAACGAAAGTATATATTGTACATTTCTGCGCAGGTCCGGGATTTCAAAACATGACATAAAAAAAATTGAACGATTTTGAGTTCATTAGTACAATAAAAAATTCGGGAAATTTTCCCGAATTTTTTTTTTTTATTGAATTTTCTACTGTTATTGGGGACTTCGTCCCCATATGAACATCGATAGATGACGTCACTATTAACGCGTCATGAATCCCCTATGAAATTTACTAACCCCCTACGGTCTCATAGGGGGTCACCAAGTGACGTCTTTAAACCAATCACAACGTGATAATTTACCCACGGTGCGATAAGAAAATGTCTGTACCAATTCCAAAAAATATGAAAACTTGACGTTCGTGACGTCACATACAATGTGAAAACTCGACGTCCGTGACGTCACATACCAAACAATGACGTCATTCAAAAAATTTACCTATTTTGAGTAATTTTTTTCCAAAAAAAAAAAAAAAAAAAAAAAGTAGGGGTGTGATAAAGGGTAGGGGTGTGATAAAGGGTATGCGATAAATATAGAGAATAATACATGGCAAAATCCGTATCATATGTCGTATCATCCCGAGACATCAATATCAGCCCAAGGGCCTTTAGGCCCGAGGGATGATATTGGTGGATATGAACATCGATAGATGACGTCACTATTAACGCGTCATGAATCCCCTATGAAATTTACTAACCCCCTACGGTCTCATAGGGGGTCACCAAGTGACGTCTTTAAACCAATCACAACGTGATAATTTACCCACGGTGCGATAAGAAAATGTCTGTACCAATTCCAAAAAATATGAAAACTTGACGTTCGTGACGTCACATACAATGTGAAAACTCGACGTCCGTGACGTCACATACCAAACAATGACGTCATTCAAAAAGTTTACCTATTTTGAGTAATTTTTTTCCAAAAAAAAAAAAAAAAAAAAAGTAGGGGTGTGATAAAGGGTAGGGGTGTGATAAAGGGTATGCGATAAATAGAGAATAATACATGGCAAAATCCGTATCATATGTCGTATCATCCCGAGACATCAATATCAGCCCAAGGGCCTTTAGGCCCGAGGGATGATATTGGTCGAGGGTGATACGGCATGTGATACGGATTTTGCCATGTATTATACGCTTTATCATATATTTCAACAGAAGAGTAAATATTATATGAACTGTTTTCTGATCCATAGCACTGGGTTACCTTCAGTTCTACTTTTGTCTTGTTTCAAAGGCCTTACAAGAAGTTCTCAATTACTTATCCGAAGCACCTGGGTTACCTTACAATTTGCGTGCTGTTGTTTTAAAAATATTTTGTTTATTATTGTATTAATTTGTGTGTTTTGTATTTTTCATAGTTGCATTTAGTGTGCCAAAAAATATGAAAACTTGACGTTCGTGACGTCACATACAATATGAAAACTCGACGTTCGTGACGTCACATACCAAACAATGACGTCATTTAAAAAATTTACCTATTTTGAGGGAAATTTTTCTTAAGCAAAAAAAACAAACCAAAACTGACACTTTATGTAAAAAAAAAAAAAAAAAAAAAAAAAAAAAAGTAGGGGTGTGATAAAGGGTATGCGATAAAGGGTAGGGGTGTGATAAAGGGTATGCGATAAAGGGTGCGCATCAAAGTTGCGCGATATGGATTAAACAGCAGGCTATTTATCCCATATGCAAAACTACTGTATTTATTACTAAACATATGATAAAGGGTGCGCATCAAAGTTGCGCGATATGGATTAAACAGCAGGCTATTTATCACATATGCAAAACTACTGTATTTACTACTAAACATATGATAAATATAAATGTTGTTTGTGATATAAAAAGTAAAAACACAAAAATACTGAACTCCGAGGAAAATTCAAAAAGGAAAATCCAAAATCAAATCAAAAGGCAAAATCAAAAGTCAAAACACATCAAACGAATGGATAACCAGTCCTTTACAGCTTGTTGTTCGGTGTAAGCCAAAGCTCCGTGTTGAAGGCCGTACCTTGACCTATAATGGTTTACTTTTATAAATTGTTACTTAGATGGAGAGTTGTCTCATACCACATATTGGTTTTATTAATTCTATTTTTTTCTGGTATAAAGATGTGATTTTTCTTCTGAGACAAGTGCTTGTGATCATCCACAAAAACATTCGATGTTCAGTTCTTCAGTATTTTAATTATAATAGTTCCTGGACGTTATAATTATAAATTTACCTGAAATCGACAGTATATTATTAGTTACACAGTGTGTAATTGTCCTAATACGAAAATTTTAATTTTATCGGGTCAATAAAATTCATATCGGGTGAGGTTCAGTTGAACATGCAATGAAATAGAAAATGATTTGGTCAGAATGATTTTTTATTGAAAGATGACTCCGTTCATGTAGATTAACTCTTTAGATTGGTAGACCGATATTTATACTTGTATTGTTTTGCCAATCAGATGACTGAATACCTTTCAAAAAAATTGAAAACAACACTTTACAAGCGTTAGCCTTTTAAAAGGGCTAGTCGACTCTTAGCTGATGAAAATGGAAAGTGCTCTCGCTTTGTAGATTAATTCATTTACTAGAATAGCCACGTGCATCAATCAACAATTTTACCACACACGTGAGGTCCAACGTAATGTAGTAGTATATATCGTTTAACGTTGTTGTTTACGAAACTCCAGAAGATTCGACTATTTATAGATAAAAGTTACCTGTGTACCAATATCATGACTTTGCATGATTAATGACCAGGCAAAATCTAATTGCTAAAATAGAGAGGACAAATCCGATACTCTACGGGATTGAAGGACATTTACTAGGTTTGGATTGTCCTAACCAATCAATAAACTTTGATTATTCACGTCTCGTAATATCTTCCAATCAGGTAGCAAGAAAAATTCACGCACTAACTGTCCATCGTTCAATTCTTAATCTCGACTCCTAGGAGTCCATAATAAATGCCATACATTCGAGGCGCTTTTCAGGATAAACCTTTATCAGGAGCCTGTAAAGCCGAATATTTGAAAGTCAGGGGTGTGTATTAAGAACCGAAAAAATTTAAACGCTAAATGATTAAAAAGTACATAAATTTAAAAGTCAAATCCATCTTAGGTAAACTTTGCCGGAGAGTAAAAACCTTATTTTCCAATTGATCTTTACAGTTTTTCTTATGTTATTCTGTTACGGTCAAGGCAAATGATATAATGTCAAACGAACACTAACTCCTCACAACAAATTCATAGATCAAATATTTTTGACGAATAACACATAATCTTAATAAAAATACCTGGTCACTGAAGTCAGTGAAGGACAGATAATTAGGATAAAAGTCAGGCGAATATGTCTCCCCCTCAGCGTTATAGGGGGGAAACCAGGATCAGGCCAATTCCCCCCCCCCCCCCCCCGTATTTGTTGAGAAGCTAAATTTTCTGCCTTGTAATATAACGTCGGCGACGTCACGGTAGGATTTTTTTATGAAAAAAAAGAATAGTTACTTTTCTTTTATCAGTTTATAGTTACCAAAGCTTCATCGTATGAATATAAATTTGATACCTTTTATAGATATCTATATGTTATATTTACACAAAAGAAGCACATTCTTACGTGATGATCACATAAATTCTCTTCCGTGAACCCTTGGTATCATTGACTGAATATAATCACTTTAACCACTTCTGGTCGATTAGTAGATTTTTCCTTGGATAAATCATGCAAAGTATAAAGCCTCGGTCACACCTTACCGGATAGCACGAACGGACGCCTAACGGATGAAAATAAAAGTTGTCCGTTGACAACATTGTTATCCGTTGGGAGTCCGTTGATGTACTGACCGAATAAAACGGACGTGTAACGGATGCACAACTGACACACACCGGATATGCAACGTACGAGAAACGGACACATACCGGACAGAACGGATGTCGAACGTACATCCAACGGACGAGTACCGCATAAAACGGACACATAACGGAGGCGTACCGGATAAAACGGATGCACAAGATATACGGAAAAATCAAAGGCGACAATAATAATAAATGTAAATCGCATAAATATCTTGGCATGTTGAAAAGTTACTATATGTATACGTATTTTCAAATTTCCGCAGGGGACGAATGACAATGATCCAAAATTTCCCCGGGAGAAAAATTGGCTCATGCCAACTGGCATGGGGGGGGGGGGGGGGGGGGTGGGTGGGATGGCTATATAACACCGGGCAAAACAGAACGTACAGGTAATAAACTTTCTAATGATATATGATATACACTGGGGTAAAGCTGATGACCGTAACTGCATTCACGGTCATCCAAAGATGTCGGATGAAAAATTAGGTCAGTATCTGTATTGTCTGATAAAGTGTTTCTATATCATTTTCTTTACAAAACATACATTGGTACGAAGTAAATGTATAAAAGATTCACATGGATATCAAAAATTACTACCGAGAAATGTGTATGAAAGAGGAAATTGGATTTAAAAAAATCTCTAAGATGACCGTAAATCATCATCAAAATATTTTCAAGATGACCGTAACATATAACAAGGATGACCGTGATTGGTAAAAAGATGACCGTAATTTGTAAAGGATGACCGCAATTAATGAAGGATGACTGCCAATTCAAAAAAATATCCGTATTTGTATTACCTTTTTGTATCAAATAATTAATCGTGTTGCAATTGGTATCAAACGAATTTATAAGAGAGTATTATCCTATAGGTAGAAGAAAATAAGATGGGCTTCAAATACTTACATTAGTTCACCATATAAAGCCTCCAAATACAAGCCAGTAGATTTTTTTTATTTCTTGGATTCCTTTTAATGTCATATAATTACATTAGATATAAAACAAAGAAGCTGTGGTATGATTGCCAATGAGACAACTGTCCACAATAGACCAAAATGACACAGATAATAACTACAGGTCACCGTACGGCCTTCAACAATGAGCAAAGCCCATACCGCATAGTCAGCTATAAAAGGTCCCGATATGACAATGTTAAACAATTCAAACGAGAAAACTAACGGCCTTATTTATATAAAAAAAAAAATGAACGAAAAACAAATATGTAGCACATAAACAAACAACCACTGAATTACAGGCTCCTGACTTGAGACAGGCACATACATTAATATTGTGGCGGGGTTAAACATGTTACCGGGTTTCCAAGCTTCCCCCTTACTTGGGACAGTGGTATAACAGTACAACAAAAGAACGAACTATAAAAATCAGTTGAAAAAGGCTTAATTTATCAGAAAGATGTATGTTTCATTATGATACGTTATTCTGATTGGCTAACTGCACATCACGTGTTATTCCTTAAGCAATTGCATAACACAATAAAACTTATTATTCTTGATAACACGAGTTCCCACAATAAAGTGCACAGGTGGATTAATTAAAAAAAATAGATAAAATTTGTGTTTTCATGATCCTAGCTAAAAAAATGTAATTATAAGTATTGAATGCTTCTTTTTTTGTATTTTTTACTTAATTGAGGTGTAAAAACGTTGACCGAAGTACATTTTGTATGAAGCGCGGAAATGATTCTTTTTGTAACTTCATAGTGTTGTTACCGGTTATACATACAATGGCATTTTAAACAGGTGGATCTATTATTTAAGAATTGAATGCTTCTTTTTGTAACTTCATTGGGTGTAAAAGCGTTGACGGTGCGCACATTTGTAAAATGAAGCGCTTCCGTGCTTCATACAAAATGTACTTCGGTCATAGCTTTTACACCCAATGAAGTTACAAAAAGAAGCATTCAATTCTTAAATAATAGATCCACCTGTTTAAAATGCCATTGTATGTATATCCATTGATATTATATCGTTTCAACTACCATTGCAAATGTTCTTTATTTCAGATGGTACGAGTATAACATGGGGGAACCTTATCAAATTGTATAAAAAGAAATGTAATAACATATCAAGACAAATTAAGGTTTTAATCTGCTTCCACATGGGTTCGATTACCGGATATTCATATGTTTAATTAATTGGTTTTTTTTCCATTCTTAAACTTTTCATCGTAACGCTGTCAATTTGTATTTAAAATTCAATGTCCTTATCAATAAATATCACAACTTACTATCATTGTCATGAACTCAAAATACGGCAAATAGTAAAAAAGAAATTGATTAAACATATTTATATCCGCTCCCCAAGCCCCTATGGAGACAAACTCAACAAAAAGTTAAAAATACCAATACGGATTTTTCTTAGAATTGACAGTCATCCTTTAAAAGTTACGGTCATCATTTATAAATTACGGTCATCTTTAACCAATTACGGTCACCCTTGTTATGAATCGCTGATCCTATTATGGTCATCTCGATTATGATTTACGGTCATCTTAGCGATTTTTTCAAATCCAATTTTGTCTTTCACACACATTTCTGTGTAGTAATTTGTGATTTCCGTGTGAATATTTTATAAATTTACATCGTACAAATGTATGCTAAGTAAAGAAAATGATATAGAAACACTTAGACAGACAATACAGATACTGACCTTATTTTTCATCTTGGGATGACCGTGAATGCAGTTACGGTCATCAGCTTTACCCCATTGGATATAGCCGTATGTTAGGTGGGTGCATTAAAGACTTTAACTAGGCGTTTTTTTGAAAAATGTCACTCGCCTAGATAGGTTTCGCGGTAAATTAAAAATGTTACATACAATTTAATTCAAGATAAACGGTATTATTATATCGTAGTTCTACGCAAATTATGAAAGCCTTCGACGATGTCGATTGAAAAATCGAGTCTTTGCCCGACAACACATTTATTTCGTAGTGCATTTCTTTTAGACAATAAATTCAAATTAAAAAAAATCGCAACTGCTCTATCTCAAAAACATTTTTACAGTGTAGTATACAACAACATTTGGACAAACAGTATCAACATTATAGAGACTTCTACCAGCTACAAATCAAAATATTGATAATTCTGGGGTCTAAAATTCAGTTTGACAGCTTCAGGCGTAGTATTTTTTTACCTTTTTTAACTGAACCAAATCACTACTTAACATAAAGATTCAGCACACAATTTTTTTATCATATAATTTCATCCCCTAACTTAATATTTCATGCATTAAATACCAAGAAAGTGTATAAAAAAAAATGCAAGTTTTCACTGTTCACACTAAGGACTGTAGGACGATAACTGTGTCCTTGGACCCAATACTTAATAATATCTTTTTAGGGGTGGGACGCGGTATGTACTATCTCCATGGTGGACGAAGATGTCAAATCTTTTAAGATGATTTAAACCACATTTTGTAATATTTCATGTTATAAATGATTTAAAATTGTGAATTATAAACATATATAAAAATAAAATTGGTTTCAAAATTGAAAATCCATTAGTTGAATCCTGTTTGGGTCGGGATTGCCTTTCCTTTCTTCGATTTTTATTTATATATATATATATATATCTACGAAGTTAGATAAAACCCTCCTTTATACAAGTCCTAGAACCCCCGCTCTGCAGTGTTGTTGATGTGCACCTATTACTCCTAAATCATACATAATTAGGTAGTTTATTAACGGTAGGTATCTTATAGTTTAGGTATTTTAAAAGGTACAAAAAGTCCGCAGCATGCCTGAAAACTGATTCTCCTTTAATTCAACATTTATGTCTGCATTACTTGGATTTCGTAACTTTGCTTATTCAGGGAAAAACACATGAGAAAAATTCCATTTATTTTAGCAGTTGTTGGTACTTTTTGAAGGATAACAACATTGTACATTATGAGATATAGTAATATCGATTAACATATCCGACACAAACAGACCCTCACTAAGGAACCTATACAATATTATACTTTCATTTGGAGATATGTTTGGAAATTCATAGAATTCCATTTAGTAACTAGTATATAAAAAAATGTATATATAACTTTTTCGAATATTGTTTCCAATAACTTTATTTTGGTCATTGTGACGTATTTTATGATTAAGTGTTGTTGTTTTGGTCCCCTTTGGCCTCTTGGCTTTCGGTATAACACGAGGATACTATCTTTTTTAGTACCTTTCTCATCGGTTCGTCTATTTCGTCTCTTACTTGCAAGAACACTTTGATTTCCTGTTGCATAAAAGATGAATCGGTCTCTACACACTGCAGTTCGTATGCTCCCATTAGTTTTGTTTTTCGTCTCACCCTTGAATGTACAAGTTCAATGATAAGTCTCACATCCTTTACTTCGTCTGACGTAAAAGTCATGTCACTTAAAACTGTGTCTAATGTAGAACTAACTTCTGGTTTGTTTAAGTCTCTATACAAGAATTTTATGTTATTATATCGAACTCCTTTGTTTTCTAGTCTCGTCAAAACCTCGTCAAAGAAGACCGATACATGATTCATTAGACTTGTTGCACGTCTGTCTCCTGGTCTGACAAGAGTATGCAACAAACCAATCAGTCTTTTTTCTTCATTAACCTGAAACATAGATTTAAGAATTGTATATTTCGTCATCGTGTTGGTCGAAACACACTGACGGATGCGATTAATAAGTATTTGGACAATGCGCTTTTATTTATTGTTATTCACATTGATAAACATGAAACACGTCCATATACATGTATGTTATTGTTACTATATGATGATATGAAAAATAATGCATAAATTGTAAATGCTTAAATTGTAATAACCGAGAACCACGTCCATATCAGTAGGACAACCGGATGTGCCTTTTTGGCCAAAATGTGATTCGGCGGCGCTCAGTAGTTCTACGCCGAAATTTGGACTATTTTGCGTCGGCCGACGTCAATTGAAAAATGGCGCACTTTTGTATTTTTTTTTTATATTCGTTGGCGACAAAGTACCAACGATAAATACTGTTGATTGTAAGCATATCTATATGAGAAAAATATATCAGTTTATATATTATTTTCATTTTCGAACATTAAAATAAAAGGAAGTCTCATTTTTTTTTTATATCTGAACATAGAATTTCCGATTTTGATTTTGATCAAGCCAGGGCAAAAATGTGTTCCCATTTTAATGCAGGGGTCTTAATTTTTTGTAGATTTTTCCCTGCATGGTCGGTAGATTTAGAAATTGGAAGAGTTTCTGTTTTTAAAGTAAAATCATTCAAATTACATGTAGTGGTGAATCCTTAGATATGATATCCCTTAAAAAATAACAGTATGTGTCAATAAATTGTAAAATTATAGATTTTTTCTAAATTAAAGAAGGCGCCATCACTGAGCACCGAAATCCTTACTCGTGCGCTTCCGGTTGTCCTACTGTATAATACGTGGCTGTAACTAAACATTGGTATACAAAGCGAACATTTTATTTCCATTATGACGAAGATAATATTTCATCATTTTCGAACTGAATACATGAATGTCATGAATAGCTAGGTCGACTATATACATAATCTTTGAAATCGTCTTTTTATGATAGTATAAATGCAGGACCTAATGATAAGGGTTGAAGTAAGCAAATATTATTTAAGGTAGTATTTTGGAGTTCCTAACATCTTTGTACAATAACATAAAACAAGCGATTCACATTTTCATTGAAATAGGCAAATTTTGAGGCAGAATAGACATTTATTTGGAAGCCTTTTCATTCAAATGAATAATAGTATCCGATTTCATCTCCTTGTTACAACTTGTTTGACAAATTCAGATATACTACATGTATTTCATACATATAAGGGGAGATCACTCAAAACATAATCACAGAAAGTAGTGTCAAGTTTTATTATGGCAAGAGAAAGTACAATTACCTATTTTTTATCTTTATTTTTCAAAAGCCTTTGGAAGAGCTATGTTTTCGTTTTTTGTCGAAATTCTGTTTATTAATTTGATCTTTCTATTCGACTAATTTTGCCTTTTCTGTGTATAACTAAAAACTTACAAAGTAAGTCAATATTGAAAAAAGCTAATATATATTTTGTAATCATATTTTTTATCAAATAGCAGGATATAAAGTTAATGTCAGCAAAGTGTGAATTCGTTTTTTTTTTCTGTATGTATCCTTAACCATGTTAATTAAAAAAAAAAATTGGGCCACATAAAAAAAATTTATCGGATGACAATACAAAAAGCACGTAATGAGAATAAAAGGTAAATAAAATAAAACCTAAAGTACTAACGTATTACTTTGAAATCAGTTGTCATTGGTTTTCACATACGTTCCTATGTCAAACCTAAGAGAATCTTACCGTTCTAAGAACTTCTTTGTTTGTGTTTACACATCTGCCAATTATTGGTATTATTTTGAAGACAATAAAAATTTGGAGAAAGAAACAATATTTTATAATTTCGTGTTATACGTGGTCTCCAGGAAAACGGTATTCCCATTCCAAAATCGAATAAACACAATAAAGGACGGTTCACCAATGTATAGAGCAATATATACATTTTTGGCAACATGAAGATTTGTACTGGCATGAAAATACGGATTTATTGTGTTATTAAAATTTACTGTTACAAAATATTAGAAATTATTATAAATTAAGGAATGTATCTCCCTCATGCAAAGCTCTGATTCCTTTCACGGATTTGGCTATACTTTTTGGATCTTTTGGATTATAGCTCTTCATCTTTTATATATGCTTTGGATTGCAAATATTTTGGCCACGAGCATCACTGAAGAGACATGTATTGTCGAAATGCGCATCTGGTGCAAGAAATATTGTTACCGTTAATTTTATTACTACCACTGGGTCAATGCCTCTGCTGGTGGACTATTAGTCCCCGAGGGTATCACCAGCCCAGTAGCCAGTACTTCGGTACTGGCATGAAAATACGGATTTAATGTGTTATTAAAATTTGCTGTTACAAAATATTAGAAATTATTATAAATTAAGGAATGTTTCACCCTCATGCAAAGCTCTGATTCCTTTCACGGATTTGGCTATACTTTTTGGATCTTTTGGATTATAGCTCTTCATCTTTTATATATGCTTTGGATTGCAAATATTTTGGCCACGAGCATCACTGAAGAGACATGTATTGTCGAAATGCGCATCTGGTGCAAGAAAAATTGTTACCGTTAATTTTATTTGTTCATCATAGAAAATCTTTATCATACGACCGATAGAATATGCTTCTCTGGATCGATATATAACATCGTATGGACCTCAACCCAAGGCTACAATTGTTATAGTGTCAATCAACAAATATTGCATGACCAATGTAAATTTTGGGATATCTAGAATGTGCTTTAGTTACATGCGGTTTGTCATGTGCTTACCACAGGGACTCGGTTAGCAGATTAAAATTTTGTTAATCAATGATTTTTGTTTGTTTTGTTTTTTAGTATTTCCCGTCTATTTGTATTACTTTATTGACGTATTTGACGATGACATCGATGTTTCTTTGTTTTCTAGCAATGTGCAGTTTACTATATATATCCATATCCGTATACGAAAATCCTAGAAATATCGATGTCATCGCCAGATACGTGAATAAAGTAATACAAATAGACAGGAAATACTAAAAAAAATTATAACCAGGTGCTCCGCAGGGCGAAGCTTTATACGACCGCAGAGGTCGATCCCTGAACAGTTGGGGCAGGTATGGACAAAACATTTAAGCGTGATACAGATCTGAATTTGGATTGTGATCAAATTTTTGACATTATATGGTTTTTTTTACACAAAACAAATGTCAAGATTTTACAAATCAATTAAAGATTTCTTCTTCAAACTTATTTAAATCTAAAATTAAATAGTTGACACAGCATAGGTTTCTGACACAGAATGAATGTGGTCTAATGAACTTAAAATTTGTTTTGCCTTTGAGCAATTCACTATGCTGTTGAATATTAATCCTGTCAAAAAAATGTTTGAAGAAATTTTCTTTTTATTTATGAAATCTGAAATGAGAACAAGTATGGACACAACTTTTAAGCTAAAAATATTTTAGATAAGATAAGGGGAAAAAAACTTCATCAGCAACATTTTATATTGGCAAATTTCCAATGAAGTTATTTACATAAAGTTATTGGCAAATAAAAATAGAAAATGACATCATAGTCATGTCTGGCAAATGTCCAACATACATTATCTAAAAACATTTTAGATAAGATAAGGAAAAAAAGCTTCATCAGCAACATTTTATATTGGCAAATTTCCAATGAGTTATTTACATAAAGTTATTGGCAAATAAAAATAGAAAATGACATCATAGTCATGTCTGGCAAATTTCCAACATATATTATCAACTACTATTCTATACAAAGAAAGATAACCCCAATTGAAAATTAATTGCTATTGCACAATATTGTGCAATTAGATATTTCTTGCTATTGTGCAATACTGTGCAATTGAAAATTTCTTGCTATTGCACAATACTTGATATGGAATCCTGATTTGGACCAACTTGAAAACTGGGCCCATAATCAAAAATCAAAGTAAATGTTTAGATAAAGCATATCAAATAAGCCCAATAATTTTATTTTTGTTTGGACCAAAAATTAAGAGTCTACATACACAGTTAGATTTGGCATATCAAAGAACCCATTTATTCAATTTTTGATGAAATCAAACAAAGTTTAATTTTGGACCCCCATTTGGACCAACTTGAAAACTAGGCCAATAATTAAAAATCTAAGTACATTTTTAAATTCAGCATATCAAAGAACCCCAAGGATTCAATTTTTGTTAAAATCAAACTAAGTTTAATTTTGGACCCTTTGGACTTTAGTGTAGACCAATTTGAAAACAGGACAAAAAATTAAGAATCTACATACATAGTTAGATTCGGCATATCAAAGAACCCAAATTATTCAATTTTTGATGAAATTACACAAAGTTCAATTTTGGACCCTTTGGGCCCCTTATTCCTAAACTGTTGGGACCAAAACTCCCAAAATCAAACCCAACCTTCCTTTTATGGTCATAAACCTTGTGTTTAAATTTTATAGATTTCTATTTATAATATGGGGACGAAGTCCCCAATAACAGTAGAAAATTCAATAAAAAAAAAAATTCGGGAAAATTTACCGAATTTTTCATTGTACTAATGAACTCAAAATCGTTCAATTTTTTTTATGTCATGTTTTGAAATCCCGGACCTGCGCAGAAATGTACAATATACTTCCTTTTTCCGGTCTCGTTTGTATGAAACTTTGAGTAAAATATATATTTATCAGTCTAGTATAAAATAGGAAGAAACGCGCAATACCAATTTCATTTTTAATAATTCCTTGATATGAAAAAACGTTACCTGATGATAGCGTTTCTTTGTTTACATTGCACATGACGTCATAATTTAAATAACGTCACAACTAAAATCCTTAACAACAGAACCAAAATCGGAAACGTTACGGTATTTCCGTTTCTTTTTTTTTTGACAAATAATTAAGTCACAAAAAAATAATTCATACAGACTTCGTCCCCATTTACAGGTAATGCCTGCCTCATATTAGTAGGATTTCGTGAGCTCAGAAACCTTAATCTGTTGAAAAATGGCGTCGATTTATGTGCTTCCTTTTCGCAGCCTCAGTTACAATTTTACAAGGAGTGATGGGTATTTATGCAAATATTTAGGGACTCCTATCATCATAGATACTATTGTTGGTAATTTTATATTTAAATAGCCAATAGGATGCAAATGTGTCAGTTATTTTCAGAAGCGGAAAACACCCGCCATATTTTTATCTTCCAAAATAACAACGTGTCTTGCCAGTTTCAGATGTTTGTTTCTTGTAAAATAAAATCTCCTAAGAAGAAAATATAGCATAGTCACCTGTAAAACTTACCTATATAACTAATTAATGATGAAATGACACAAGTTTAATTGTCTTTAATATGGGGACGAAGTCCCCAATAACAGTAGAAAATTCAATAAAAAAAAAAATTCGGGAAAATTGTACTAATGAACTCAAAATCGTTCAATTTTTTTTATGTCATGTTTTGAAATCCCGGACATGCGCAGAAATGTACAATGTACTTCCTTTTTCCGGTCTCGTTTGTATGAAACTTTGAGTAAAATATATATTTATCAGTCTAGTATAAAATAGGAAGGAACGCGCAGTACCAATTTCATTTTTAATAATTCCTTGATATGAAAAAAACGTTACCTGATGATAGCGTTTCGTTGTTTACATTGCATATGACGTCATAATTTAAATAACGTCACAACTAAAATCCCTAACAACAGAACCAAAATCGGAAACGTTACGGTATTTCCGTTTCTTTTTTTTTAACAAATATTTAAGTTACAAAAAAATAATTTATACTGACTTCGTCCCCATTTACAGGTAATGCCTGCCCTAATTAATTCCTAAACTGTTCGAACCAAAACTCCCACAATCATTCCCAACCGTCCTTTTGTGGTCATAAACCTTGTGTCAAAATTTCATAGATTTCTATTCACTTAAACTAAAGTTATAGTGCGAAAACCAAGAAAATGCTTATTTGGGCCCTTTTTGGCCCTTTTTGGCCCCTAATTCCTAAAATGTTGGGACCAAAACTCCCAAAATCAATCCAAACCTTCCTTTTGTGGTCATAAACCTTGTGTAATTTCATTGATTTCTATTCACTTTTACTAAAGTTAGAGTGCGAAAACTAAAAGTATTCGGACGACGACGACGACGGAAGACGACGCAAGACGACGCAGGACGACGACGACGACGCCAACGTAAGAGCAATATACGACCAAAAAATTAAAATTTTGCGGTCGTATAAAAACCATTGATTACACAAAATTTTAATCTGCTAACCGAGTTCTTGCTGTGCTTACATTATTGGCGTGCAAACTAAATTAATGCAAATGCACAGCTCATCAAGTTTTAACGAATCACAAATCCTTAAAAATATTCGATTCATATTATAAGCTTATATAAACAGAGCTTTAAGTTAACTTCAATGAGATACATGATATTTAGGTCAACGTCACATGGGATGGTAAAAACCATTCAAATATTTGTTTAGCTACCAGTATTTACATACTGCCAAATTTAATTCTAAGCGGATTCATCATACATATTAGGGTCGTTATCTCTGTTCTTTTCTTTTTTTTTTAATTTGAACATTATACCAAAATTTATGGCTACCAACGCTCTGCGCGTAGTTCCTGCTTTCGGAATTGTATGACATCTTTTATTTCATTGTTCAAGTTATGGTATAATGCAAGGAAGAAGTAGGAGTACGTAAAATTTGTCAAACCTCATAACATTGTGTACTAAGTCAGAGACTTTCTACAACATGTACATAGTTATCAAAGGTGCCAGGATTATAATTTAGTACGTCAGACGCGCGTTTCGTCTACATAAGACTCATCAGTGACGCTCATATCACAATATTTATAAAAGCAAATAAGTACAAAGTTGAAGAGCATTGAGGATCCAAAATTCCAAAAAGTTGTGCCAAATACGGCTAAGGTAATTTATGCCTGGGATAAGAAAATCCTTAGTTTTTCGAAAAATTCAAAGTTTTGTAAGCTGGAAATTTATAAAAATGACCAAAATATTGATATGCATGTCAACGTTCTTCGTTGTTGTCTTTTTTTGTATGTCATTTTTTCGGTGAAGTATTGTGTCCTTCATTTTCTTCATTTTCGTTATGGCCCCTGAACAGTACTTCTTTATGTTTTAGTAATTTGTAAAAGTAAATCATTATAAGTTAAATAAAACTGAGAATGGAAATGGGGAATGTGTCAAAGAGACAACAACCCGACCAAATAAAAAACAACAACAGCAGAGGGTCACCAACAGGTCTTCAATGTAGCGAGAAATTCCCGCACCCGGAGGCGTCCTTCAGCTGGCCCCTAAACAAATATATACTAGTCCAGTGATAAAGTATGGCCTTCAACACGGAGCATTGGCTAACACCGAACAGCAAGCTATAAAGAGCCCCAAAATGACTAGTGTAAAACCATTCAAACAAGAAAACCTACGGTCTTATCTATAAAACGAGAAATGAAACCATATGAACCACATCCACAAACGACAACCAATGAACTGCAAGTTCCTAGCTTAGGACAGGTGCAAACAAGTGCAGCGGGTTTAAACGATTAAACAGGCGCCGACCTTCACCCTAAACTGAAATAATATTGTAACATCATAACTTAGAAAGACACACTATAACATACCAATTGAAATGGCTTAAATCAATCAACTTGAGACAAGGTTTGTTTCAGTTAATGGTAAGGTTTAGGCCTATGATTATTATGAAAAGTAGGTATGTGTAATGACTTAGATTTAGAGTAAGGATAAATTTAGGGCTTACCTTTATTTCATATTGCTTCGCCCACAGCTCAATTTCGCTAGTTCTCTTCAATATGCTTTCAAAATCTTTTTCTAAAACAGCCGCTTTTTCCTCTAATTGTGTTAATTTTCTGTCCATAAGAGGCGATACTATTTTTTTTGAAGATTCAACAACATTATTATCGCTCTCCATATTGAATCATGTGTTGTGAATTGTCATGACGTCGCTGTCATTGACAAATGACGCGAAATTATACCATATTATTATGAACTGTTTACGTGCTGCGTTTTTTTCTTAGACAAAAATTATAATGCATGTAGTTGGTGAAAAGATAGAGCATTACACTCAACATAAGATAATCACTTAAAAATAACGGTATATCAATTACAAATGCTCAAAATAAATGAAAAAAATAAGAAGATGTGGTATGATTGCCAACGAGTCAATCCTCCACAGAGACCAAATGACACAGAAATTAACAACTATATATAAGGTCAGCGTACATGTATTTTCAAAATGATCGCAGTTACTACAAATAATCTAAAAGTATTCAACCTGGCTGCTGTTAAGAAAACTTTATGTTTAGTGGTAGTATGACATACATTTATATACGCTGGTTCTATGTGAAAAGAATAGTATACTAGTACTAATAACGTTTAAGTCGCATGCAGTTCATTTTGGGGTCTTGGTGGCAGTTCTTATTTCAGCCATATCACTATCTATTTTGTAAGTTTTTTTTCCCTACGAAATAAAAACTTCGATGGAAAATAAAACACTGAATGTTTTATCGTGAATGTTAAATATTGCTATATGAAATTTATTTGTTCTTGCTAAAAGAATCGATCTCGCTTTTCTTCCTGCTTTTAACAATCATAGAAAAAAATAGCTTGTATTGCCTCCAACAGACCTGTATGTATATTTTGTTCCCTCCTAGATGAATGCCGCTGTCAGCGAGACATAGAAATTAATTTTCTGGTGTTGGTGTCGGAAGATCATCCCAAGAAACTAGTGTAGTACTGAATAAGCACACAATTCAAAATATAAAACTGCTAACTGCTAATTGAAAATGCTGATTTATTATGTATTTTAAAATTACAACCATGCTATGAGGTCCTACCTCCCCGGGAAATTTCACAGTCAAAGTGAAATGTTCGTGCAAACAGTTCGTCTTTGTGTTTTCTGAACAAACAACATGTCTGGGGTGTTATATTGAGTTATATAGACGAATTAAACTAGAAAGTACAAAGCTATTTATTCTATTACTAAAATAACTATTATAGAATTATAAAAAAAAAACATACATTCAACAGTACACAATTTTGTTCTTCTTACGAAAATAGAGGTATCTGATCATTATCACAGTTGATACTTCGCTAGCACCAGGATTTGCGTAAAACGACAATCCTAAAATTTTAGTTCAGTCAATATTATGCATAAGGCCTTAACATTTTGAGAAATTCAGACAACTTGATTCTTTAAATTTTCTTTTGTTTCGGAGATATCCATGCCCTTCAATGGATTTCTGATGTGTCTCACTATTGTAAGAACTATTTTGATAATGAAAATAGCACCGGCTATTGACAACAAAACGATGGTGAAAATTGTGTTTCTGTTACCCTCAGAATAGTTTTTGGTCAAACTTCCAATCAAAGCAACAATGACTACACAGTATGGTGTTAAAGTGTATCGTGTGTATCTGTCCCAAAAGAAAAAGTCTAATACAACAAATACAAGTATCTGTGCAGCAATAACTGAAAGAGCTACAGTTCCGCCATCATGAACTGAAACGTCTAACGAACCTCTATATATGAGTACCATGCTTATGTTGAGGTTTGTGGCAATTGTACACCACGTTGCGTAAACGGATAATCCATTTTGGACCAATATTCGGGTTAACCAAATATCTGCTTTCCTTTCCTGCTTTTGAAGGCTCTGAAGATTTTGATCCAACGCTCTGTAGCTTAAGAACAGACACATGTAAAGAGTAACGTACATTAGAAACAAAATCGCTAGACATGGCTCCAAATATTGTCTATCAAACAGAAAAATCCAGGCTAGATTCATAGCCATGTTGATCGTAAATATAACGAAAAATGGCGCCGACATCAATTCTGGGTTGTTGAATACGAATCCTGATTCGGTCTTCCGGAATATATTGACTATTGCGTAAATTAGCCATAATGTTTCCCATATATATATGACACCCCAGATGCTGAAAGTCCAACCGGCTGGTGTAACCTCTTGGTAGTATTTGTCAGATATGTCTCCAGTACTGCTTTTAAAAATTGCTGGAATGAAATAAAAACAAATTGTAAAGCAAGTTTTATAAACAACTGGAAAGGACAGGGGTGTTGGAAAAAATTCTGCAAAGTTGGAGTGTCCTCTGTTTATTTTTTCTTAGGAGGACCAAAATGTAAAACGGATGGATGTCGCCAAAAGCATTAACTCACGTGGCAATCTGTCAGGGATGCTTATTAAAATCAAAACGTTAAAATGAACCCATTACAAATCGCTTCTCTAACTGCATGTGTAATTTGTTTTTAACACATTAATACGAATTTATCAACTCCATTTTGTCTTATGTTTTGCGTGAAATCTTTTTACTCTTTTTCATTCCATCTTGTTCTTCATCAGTCATGGTAGAAGTTGATAGTTATGATACATATTTTGTTTTAAATACTTACCATTTGGTCCGCCTCCCGATAGTGAATTAAAGATGGTTGCCACAGCGTACATAACACATGCCGCTACCAGTAACACAACATACGTAACGCGATCCATATTCTGAAACAAATTAGTATTATTTCATTAATTAATGCAATCTTTATAACAGACTTTAAACTTTAACACTCAAATTGCGTTATTGGAACGAATTTATACATTTTATAAACGGTAGCAGACATTAATTGTAATATCGAACAGTTGTTGGCAGTGGTAGTTCTAATTATCAAATGGTACCGAAATGCAGTAATACGACTTCAGAGGACAAGTGTTTTTTTATATCTTTTTTTATTAAATAACTGACAAACCTTTCTTTTTAAATATTTGATTCATATTATTGACCCTATAAGTTTTCGTAAAGCGTGTGGTATTTCTCTTCTACGGTCACTTTTAAATTGTAATCTATATTGTTTGTTAAACGTGTTTATGACAATGTTACAAGTTGCTTGAACTTGATCACAGTCGATTTAAAACCATTAAAACCAGAGGCTTCTGATAGTTCAGGCTACATAGAAAGTTAAAGGCCGTCTTAGTAATTAATTAATTAAACTTCATATGAAGTTAGAAATAATAAGGTTATACCTTTCATTCACTGTACATAAACAAATATTAATTGATTATTAAAAAAAACCCAGAAATATTAATCTCTTATAATAATAATAATTTTAAATATTGTCGTTTATCATGGTAAAACATAAAATAATAATTATTCATGCAATTGAAGAATGAATTATTTTTCTTACCGTGTGAACCTTTCAAAAGTTTCTTTAGACTGTTATATAAAATGTTTAGTGGTCTTGTTTATATCTAAATGTTTCATAACATACTTGCATAACGGTAACCTAGACCTCGTGAACGGACACGTGTTTTAAAAATATCACGTTAAGTTATAATCTTATTAGATTGAATTCTTTTGTGAAGTATTTCGCCTCAATCCTTTTACAACTTCTACACTAGTCAAGTGTTTGTTAGGTTTACAAAACAGAACTTTATCAGGCCAATGACCGGTACACTTTCCGTTTGTGCCTTATTATTTCGACATTAAAGTAGTTCATGGGAAGGTTATATTGACAAATATGGTTGTGTTTAAACTATAATGTATACAGAATAAACATAAACGTCTTGTAAACCTGGGAAGAGTTTTAATTAAGATATTCTCCATATGTAATGGAATTGTACTGGTTAACATAGACAATGTGGATCTTATAAAAACAAAAGTTTGTTTCTTTAACCATGTTTTATAGCACATGTAGCACGCAGGTTTGAAAATTAAATTTCAAATTATAGTAAAAGTTTATCAACCTAAAATGACCATTTACGAAAGGACATCACATCGAAGTAATGAGATGATTATCACTGTTTCTGTCCCTCAGGAAAAGACGTATAATTATATGTTAGTTGTAAGTCCTTGCTTCAGGTTATACATGTACATACTAAACACAGTACACTGTCTTCGCGTGTACGTGTACCCAAACTATTTAATATAGGACATTCAAGTTCAATATCATTCAATTTATTTTTGTTGTCATTCGTTCACTAACTGAATATAAAGTGGTTACTCCTTAAGCAAAAAAGAAACAGTTACAAATATATGAAATATATTTATATTCACCTTATAAATAGTTGTTTAGCTGTACTGAAAACTGATTCAAATGATTATAAACTGTTTACAATAGTTTGATAAACAAATAAATCCTATCTCGCTTTTCAAGTTAAATGTCCAACTCGGACCAATGGTCAGTGTTTATCAAAGTAAACATATAAATACACGTGAATGTACACGTACGTGGATAAGATCAAATATAGGCAGTAATTGGCGCAAAAGGACTGCTACCGTTTATATTGTAAAGCAAACTATTGTTCTATTTTTGCTTTCGTGGAGAAATCAGGTCGCAATAGAAGCGTAGTGAGAGCGCAGAAAGGACGTGATAAGATCGCTAAGGTCGCTGTACCATCGTAGCGAGAACGTATCGAGAGCGTAGCGAAATCGTGATTCTATTCGGAGATAACTTCGCTACGATCTCACCAAACTCCAAAACAGTGGTGACGTTGCTTCGCTAAACTATCATTAAAGTCAACGTAGCATAGTAAAGAGGACGTAACCGCTGTTTCGGAGTTCGCGATCTCACAACAGCGACGTTATTACGTTCTCACTACGAACATCACGTTCTCACCGCGACCCAACTACGCTTCCACTACGACTATACCACGTTTACACAACGCTGTTCAAGACCATAGTACGATTCTAGCCAGAGACGGATCTAGGGGGGTGCAGGGGGCCGGGCCCCCCTTTTGGGGAAAAAAATGGTTGCTTATATAGGGAATCACTGAAGCGTGACTCGAGCGGGCCCTTTCTTAGGTCAGCCAGTGGGCCCCCACTTATGAAAAATTCTGGATCCGCTACTGCTAGCACGTTCATGCCGTCCTCATCATGCTCCTCTTACGACCTGACTACGTTCATACTACGATCATCATGCTCATTGTCTTTTTTGAAAATGTATAAACTTTAATAAAGCTCTCCAGGTTTTGTTTGTCTGTATGTAATTTAGACCTCTTGTCCCTTTTCTCTAACGGCTCAACCATGCTTGACACATCTAGCTGTGTCATTCCTGATAGCGGTCACTAAAACATTGTTATTTTAAGTTTGATGGACCAACATAAGATTGTGATTCGGGTTTGATTGGTCGGTCCGACATCTCTGTTGGATTAGGATTCGTTACTATCAGAGCTCCCTCTGCCTCTACATCTACCCCTATTATCACGCCTACGTGTTCTGGTAGATTTTGGTGGCATGACTGTGTTGTTTTCGAACAGTATTAATATGGAACACGGATGTTGACGTTATTGCTGAGAACGTAGTAAGATCGCGGTATACTTATAATCGTCGTAAAAACGTGTTATAATCGCTGTAGAAGCGTTGTAAGATCGTGTTGCAATTGGATAACTCGTGTTAGGATCGTAGAAAGAACGTGATGAGCGTAGTAAGATCATGATAATCGTAGAAAAAAACGTGGTGAGAACGTGGTATAATGATATAAATCATAGCAGGATCGTTGTAGCGTAATGAGGACGTAGTATCATCGTGAAAACAACGAAAATTGACATTTCCATGCCGCTCATACTGCGACCTCATCACGATCTGAATTAATTTAAGATCGCAGTGAGCGTGCATGGTTCGATCGTGGTTTAGTGGGACTGGGGCCATTTACTTTAAAAAATCAAATATATTACTGAAATACCAATAGTTGAATAAGAAAACAGATAACCAAATTTTTTAATTCCTATAATCGTTTAAAAACATTTATCAGAGTCAAAGTGTAAATAAGAATCAGTTATGACCGGGGGAAAAAAATTGAGCATTCATTTGTTGCAATGAAAATCTATCCGTGACAACATGTGACTTGAAATTACTTTCTAAAAATGCTTCATGTAGGCTTACGCATAATCATATTTTAACTGTCAGCTGCATATGACTATGTTATGAAAAAATCTCATTGCATCATAAATTTGATTAAACAGTTTGCATTGAAATAAAGTCAATCACATAGCTCCAACAATAAAAATTAAAGTTTAAATTTAACTTGCTTTTGAAATAATAGTAGGCACTTTGAATTGTATACGTGTTAAAAAAAATAGTTTTAACTTGGCTCCCGCTTACCTATTATCGGGCCAGCAAATAGCACATTTTCCATTTTTGCGGAAGCGCCGGCAACCGGCAAAGTTCATTATAATGCTGGTGCCGGTAAAATAGCTTTTTTCATAGTAATAGGCTATTTTGCAGGCTTTAATAATGATATTTAGGAAGGGTCCTGATCCCGAAATCCCGAAATTGAAAACACGATAAACCGAGGTCCTGAATTTAAATAAATTCAAATCCCGGCATCCGGAAATTAAAAAAAAAACAATTCCTGGATCCTGGAAGGATCGATCCCGAAATCCCGAGCTTAAACACACCCCGTGAATCCCGGAGTCCCGATAAAGGGCCTATCCCCCCTCATACATACTTTAAGAAATTGAAATAACATAATTTTTACAAAAAAACAACATTACTAAAACGTTATCTGTGTATACTTTTTTCACCTTGTTATATGTCGTAACTTTCCTGTCGATTGAGTGTGGAAGATATCCGGAATAATTAAATTGCCGTTACGTTTATGACCTAAATTTAGAATAGACATTTCCGCCACGTAAACACCCACAACAAATAAATTGTCTGATAACACTAGTATTGATTTGCATACGATTATTACATCACAAGACTGTGACAGTTCATCCATACATAGAAAATGACTGGTAAAATGGGTTCTGCGATGGCAACTGGTCCAGCAGTTGCATGCATGAAAACCTTGTTAATGGTTTTCAACTTCTTATTTTGGGTAAACAAAACATATGTTTCATTATTTTAAGCTTAATTTAAAGATAAGAATTCAACTGCGTTTTAATTCGTAATTTATTGCGTTGTTTACCCAGAGCAGCTGTCAACATATTATTCTCATTTCCTCACAATATAAAATTGAACAGTCAAAATGATTATTTGAATTAATATAAGTCAATGGCTATAGAGATATTGGCTTTATCGATGGCATATTTGCTTTGACGTCTAGCCTTTCTTTTTAGGGGCTAATTAACTGGCTCCTGCAATGTAGCCTCTGCCAGTTCCAGCAAAATGGCGATTTATTCTGTTATTTACAGTTTTGCTATTTCATGTATTTGGCTGGTTTTTATTATATTTTCAGTATATAAATAAAGAATACAAAACCAGTGCCCTGCTTTTGGTGCAGTTTTTTTAGTCTTGCACAAGAGAGATGTTGCCACAGAAGACATGAACAGCACATAACAATTTTTCCTTTGCATTAAATAGCTCATATGAGGCTACTGTTGCTGGCAAAATATCCACTGCCTTAATATAAATCAGTCTTTGAATCATTTTCGTCATACATGGGAACTTCTTTCATAAAATGTCAAGCTTCCTTGTTTTAGCAAGTTTTTAGAAACTTTCTATCCTTTAAGAAAAGGAAAAAAAGAAGCTGAATCATTGCAAGAATAAATTGTCAAGTCTAACATGCCTAACATTTGTAAAATCGACAAAGATTTCCTAATAGAATGTGAATTTGAATATTGACGTATAATAATATTTTATCTAAAACAAAAATACCAATTTAGACATAACATTGAATGGAAAGCATAAATACATACATGTATCTTTTTAATTTTTTTCTCAGGCTGGTGTGATACAGTATGTCACAAAATAAGAGTTTTTATGCCCAACCTACGGTAGTAGAGGGGCATTATGTTTTCTGGTCTGTGCGTCAGTTCGTCTGCCATTTGTGACCCTCCGTCTGTCCCACTTCAGGTTAAAGTTTTTGGTCAAGGTAATTTTTGATGAAGTTGAAGTCCAATCAACTTGAAACTCAAGTACACATGTTCCCTATGCTATGATTTTTCTAATTTTAATGCCAAATTAGATTTTTGACCCAAATTTCATGGTCTACTGAACAAAGAAAATGATAGTGCGAGTTTCAGGTTAAAGTTTTTGGTCATGGTAGTTTTTGAAGAAGTTGAAGTCCAATCAACTTGAAACTTAATACATCTGTTCCCTATGATATTATCTTTCTAATTTTAATGCCGAAGTAGATATTTTGCCCCAAATTCATGGTCCACTGAACATGGAAATGATAGTATGAGTGGGGCATTCATGTACTTTGGACACATTCTTGTTATTGTATCCATTAAGATAACTTTTCCTGGGCAATAAAACTTACTGTTTGATTTGGAAAAGAAATTTCAGAGTCTTTAGGCATGTTAGGAGACCCGTTATAAAATATAAAGATCAAAACATTCTTATTTGTTGGTTTTTCCATTATATTTCTTAAAGCGTAACATTGAATTGTCTTTTAGCAATTGAAAATAAACTCATCATAGATACATTGTACCAGAATTGAAATTTTGTTTCTCAGACAAGTATTTTCTCTGCAAAAGACTAATCGGTGACTTATTTATTTTGTCAGTTTTAACTATCCACATAAGTTATAGGCATCTGATATCAAATTATCCTCTGATTTTTAAATGTTAGTAAATTTTTTTTTTAAGAAGGATGTTAAAATTATTGTATTTGAATTACATTCATGATTGGAGTTCATCTTATGATTAAAAAGGAGAAAAAATGTGCAAAATTGGATATACAAAATGTTTATCATCATTCATCAATTGTTGATCTTTTTCTTTTTTTGTTATCCAGGTAACTGGTATAGCCATTCTAGCTTTAGGAATATGGACAAAAGTAGATTTGTATAAATATATGGAACTGTCATCTATATACTATAAAGAATCTCCATACATTCTGATAGGAGTTGGTGTGGCCATAGTGGTTGTTGGATCATTGGGATGTTGCTGCACAATTAAAGGAAATACCATACTCTTATATACGGTAAACAACTTCATAAATATATAGGTTACATGTACCTTTACCCTACTCTTATATACGGTAAACAACTTCATAAATGTATACATGTAGGTCACCTTTACCCAAAGTTATTATTTTTTTACTTGACATGTTGCTAATTTACCTCATTCTGTTTATTAAATTATTCTAACCTATTAACACCATTAAACAAAGTCTTATGAATTTACATGTAAGAAAGGCAATCCTAAATTTAAACATACTTTTAAAATATTTTATGCAATATTATAAGGATGAACAAAATTTTGCTTTCTACCAGTCATTTACATAACAGAAAAAAATAGAAGTTCCTCAAACAATGACAATGTTGTAGTTATAAAAGAGTTTGTTATCCCCCTGACACATACATGTATGAAAGAAAGGAGTAAGTTTTTGGGGGTCACACATGTTTAAATCACCACATTCTGTATTTTGCCTAGAGTCTGTGATTCATTGTTGTTGTTTGTTGCTGTATGTCATACAAAAATGTATTTGTTTATTGTTTTGTATATAAATCAGGCTTGTAGTTTTCACATTTGAATTGTTTCCTATTATTCGTGAAGGGGCCTTTTATAGTAAACTATAGTGTATCTGTTTTTCTCTTTGTTGAAGACCTAATGGTGGCATAACATTACTTAGATCTACTTCATTTGAAGTCTTGGGGACAATTGTTTCATTGTCAATTATAATACAACTTCTTATTTTTATATTGAAGGCTATCTTTTAATAGACAAAGCTATGAATGATGTACACACTGTTTTCTCCTAAAGATCCTCACATTGTTCAAATGAGATCAAAATGTGGTCACAAACATATATATTCCAGTTAGATAATTTTTATTGTTATGCCCCACTTTGGGACATTATTATGTGCCATCTGTGGGTCATTTGTCCCTGTATTCATCCGTCTCTCCCAAAGTTGAAGTCCAATCAACTTGAAACTTAGTACACATGCTCCCTATGATTAGAGATTTGACCCCAATTTCATGATCCACTGAACATAGAAAATGTACTATGGACACATTCTTGTTTAAAATCTTATGGGAATATAAATATAAAAAAGAAGATGTGGTATGATTGCCAATGAAACAATTCTCCACAAGAAACCAAATAACACAGAAATTGACAACTATATAGATCACAGAACGGCTTTTAACAATGAGCAAATCAGCTATACAAGGCCCCAAAATGACGAATGTAAACTAATTCAAACAAGAAAACTAAAGGCCTAATCTATGTACAAAAAATGAACGAAAAACAAAAAATGTAACACATCGACAAACAACAACCACTGAATTACAGGCTCCTGACTTGGGACAGACACATAGATACAGAATGGGCGGGGTCAAACATGTTAGTGGGGTCCCAACCCTCCCCGTACCTTGGACAGTGGTGTAACATGTACAGTACAACATAGGAACAAGCTATAAAAATGAGTTGAAAAAGGCTTAATTTAAATAAATAAGGCCGTTAGTTTTCTGGTTTGAATTGTTTTACATTGTCTTATCAGGGCCTTTTATAGCTGACTATGAGGTATGGGCTTTGCTCATTGTTGAAGGCCGTACAGTGACCTATAGTTGTTAATGTCTGTGTTATTTTGGTTTTTTGTGGATAGTTGTCTCATTGGCAATCATACCACATCTTCTTTTTTATATTAATTCATCAGATGGAAAAAAATAGAAATACATATGACAAAAACACAGAGTGGAAGTGGCCGAGTACTTGTATATCCCAATAACAAAAAGACACTAAGCACTGATATGAGAGTACTCGCAGTTACTGACAGCTAGTTCAAAGCCACTAACAACTAATTTAAAAAAAACCTGCTTCTAAGACTAATTAAATAAAAAAGAAGATGTGTTATGATTGCCAATGAGGCAACTGTCCACAAGAGACTAAAATGACACAGACATTAACAACTATAGGTCACCGTACGGCCTTCGACAATGAGCAAAGCCCATACCGCATAGTCAGCTATAAAAGGCCCCGATATGACAATGTAAAACAATTCAAACAGAAAACTAACAGCCTTATTTAAATAAAAAAATGAAAAAAAAAAAATATGTAACGCATAAACAAATACCAACCACTGAATTACAGGCTCCTGACTTGGGACAGGCACATACATAAATAATGTGGTGGGGTTAAACATGTTAGCGGGATCCCAACCCTCCCCTAACCTGGGACAGTGGTATAACAGTACAACATTAGTCAATATTATGTACCTACCAGGTTAGCCATTTGTGATAGTAATGGTTGTATTAAAAGATCTTGATTACCAATGATCCTGTCACATGGTAGGATACAGGCTCCTTAAAGCTTCTTATCATGCTAATTGTCCTCCCTCTACCTTTTGCCCTAAAAAAACCCACACATAGATGTAAACAAAATCTGAAGTCACAGAATTTAATTGCTTGTTACTCTAGGGCTTTCGTTTACTTTCACTTATCATGAAATTCTCTGTTTGATTTAATTAAATTAGAATAATTGATACCACCTTGTTCTGGAAAAACGTTTAATTTGTTGTATCTTTCTTTTTTTCAGTATGCTGCATTCCTTATTGTTATATTTGTTGTAATGCTTTCCACAGGAGCAGCAGGATTTGCCTACAAAGGAAAGGTATAGTTTATTTATTGTATGGTACATTTGCATACAACATATATGTAATAATTGGTGTATTGCATTCAAAATCAGCCACTACATCAATTGTCATACAACAGTTTTCAGCATTTATTCAGAGGAGATTTCATCTGTCCAGCATAATATTTAAGATGACTTTCATTTGGATAGTTTTATACTTGCATTTCATGTAATATGTTCTAAAACATTAATTTTTTTTCTGTCTGGGGCAAGCCCATGCCTTCTGCCTGAAGTAAGCCTGGATACATTTGTGTTATTTACCTGTACTTAAAATTATGATCTTATTATGATTAGAAAAAAATCAATTTACTATAATAATTGGTAGTACTGTGGATTCATTTATTTTCGTTGGTACCAATTTTTGTGGTTTGAGGAAAACTTGCATATTCGTGGATATTTAGTTTCGTGGTTTTGACAAAGTATGCATATATTCCTTTAGAAAATTTGCAATTCGTTGAATATTTAAATTCGTGGTTTCCCGTTACCCACGAAATCCACGAAAATTGGTATCCAACGAATAATAATGAATCCACAGTATTAAAGTAATATTAATATGAAGAATTGTATCTGCTTTGCTCAACGAAGAACAGATTAAAATACAAAAGTTTAGAATTAAACATTATATTATTTAAACATGCATTTGATCTTTTCTAGACATAAAACACACATTTTTGAAAGCTCAAATGTTTTTTTCATTTTAAAGTTTAGAAAATTGACAAAAGTAATGTTGCTGTTTTTTGTATTCAATAAATTTTCAGGGCTTAATATATCCTGAAATATTCCTTTTCCTTTCAGACATTGTTTAAATAGTTTTAATGAGCATATTTTATCATTTTAAAAGCTGGAAAAAGGATTCAGAGATGGACTTAAGAATGCACTGAACCAGTATGGGAATGATACAGAAATCTCTACAGGAATGGATGATCTCCAACAAAAGGTAATATCTTGTTTCTCTTCAGGGATATATGACTATCTATAAACATAGATGATCTCCAGCAAAAGGTAATATCTTGTCTCTCCGAAAGGGAACATAATTCTTAAAAGGAATGGATGATCTCCAACTAAAGGTAATATTTTGTCTCTCCGAAAGGGAACATAATTCTTAAAAAGAAATATAGATTCCTACACTGCAACAAGTGTATTACGATATTTCTCCACTCAAGACAGTTAAATTTTATTATTTAAAGCGCGAGGCTTTCCGAGCTATTTAAATAACTAAAATTTAACTCTCAAGAGTGGAGAAATATCATAATACACGAGTTATAGTGTCGGAATCTGTTTCTCTAATGATTTTTATCCTTCTTTTTCAAAGATTTTCAGAAACTTGTGTTCTTTATATGCGACGTCATCAGGCATTGTCGCCTTTTTTCATGATGTCACAATAGGAAAACTCAGAAGAAAACAAAACATTTAGACGTCATAATCAAATTTCGACTAATCATTTGCCGAGAACAGATTTTTCACTAGTGAGGAGAAATATTTTTCTCACACCGGTCAGGAAATGTGAAAATAGCACAAAAATTAGAGAATGGATGATCTCCAACAAAAGGTAATATTTTGTCTCTCCAAAAGGAATGGATGATCTCCAACAAAAGGTAATATTTTGTCTCTCCGAAAGGGAACATAATTCTTAAAAGGAATGGATGATCTCCAACAAAAGGTAATATTTGTCTCTACGAAAGGGAACACATGGAGGACATTTGATCGCATTGATAGGACACTTTAGCGAAAAAAAAATGTTATTGGTTAATTTTTAGCGCCAAAGTAGAACCCATTTGAATGCCTGATTTTTAACGCATTTTAGTGAAAATTAAAATTGTCAATGCCCATTTTAGCGAAATATGTTTAACCCATTATAATTAATAATATATAATAAATAAAAAACTTTAATAGATGCAAGACAGCATAATATAAAAAATATCATATACTAGATTAAATACAGCAATAAAAGTCTAAAAGATTAAATTCAGCACTAAAAGTCTAAAAGGTTAAATCAAATGTTAAAAGTTTGTTTTAGCCGGAAATTTATATCCTAGATAACATACGTACTGGGTTCTGGATAGACCCCTGTACAATAATTTTCATAGAATTGCATTAGGAACTGTTCTTTCTTTCTCTTTAAATTGTCTAGTTTGTGGAGCACATTCGTCTGTAATTCGTATTTTTACATATGTTGTTGTTTGCAATATGATAATAGTATCAAGAAAAACAGCTTATAGCTGGGTGACAACTATAGAATTAATCATTATGATGGGCATGTAACGACTCTGATATCTTGGAAAAAGTCCTTCATAACTTTTGACACTTTTGCCTCAAAATCCACATCTACTATTTTCGGCTGGAACCTGAAGCCTCTGTCAGAGCACAATTTTACAAAGCTGTTTGTAGAATTTATTCATCCAGGTAATTTTTAGCTTAAACGGGCTAACTAAATACAGATAAACGGATTAATCCGGCTCTAATGTCTGCGCTAAAATGTCCTCTAGTAGTTTTATTTTTTTCGCTAAAATGCCCTGCACCCAAAGGGAAAATATTTCTTAAAAGGCATGGATTGATCTCCAGCAAAAGTGAAATCTTGTCTCTCTTCAGGGGAACATCATTCTTAAGAGGCATGGGTGATCTCAAAAGGAAAATCTTGTCTCTCTTCAGGGGAACATCATTCTTAAGAGGCATGGGTGATCTCAAAAGGTAATATCTTGTCTCTCTTCAGGGGAACATCATCATTCTTAAGAGGCATGGATGATCTCAAAAGGAATATCTTGTCTCTCTTCAGGGGAATATCATTCTTAAGAGGCATGGGTGATCTCAAAAGGAATATCGTGTCTCTCTTCAGGGGAACATCATTCTTAAGAGGCATGGGTGATCTCAAAAGGAATATCTTGTCTCTCTTCAGGGGAACATCATTCTTAAGAGGCATGGGTGATCTCAAAAGGAATATCTTGTCTCTATTCAGGGGAACATCATTCTTAAGAGGCATGGATGATCTCAAAAGGAATATCTTGTCTCTCTTCAGGGGAACATCATTCTTAAGAGGCATGGGTGATCTCAAAAGGAATATCTTGTCTCTCTTCAGGGGAACATCATTCTTAAGAGGCATGGGTGATCTCAAAAGGAATATCTTGTCTCTCTTCAGGGGAAAATCATTCTTAAGAGGCATGGGTGATCTCAAAAGGAAAATCTTGTCTCTCTTCAGGGGAACATCATTCTTAAGAGGCATGGGTGATCTTAAAAGGAATATCTTGTCTCTCTTTCCCATGTTCAAGAGAACAGAATTCTCTAAAGACAAGGATGATTTCCAGCAAAAGATAGTGTCTTTCTTTAAGGGAACATATCTTTTTCCTTTAAAAACTTTATTTATTGACTATATATAGTATACAGAAAACACAAGTACTATTGATCTTTTATGTTATCTAAAATTACAAACAAAATATTTAAACAAGCAGTTAAAAGAAAGTTGAATGATCAATAAAACAACAAATATAAAAGCTTGTACCAAACTTGCCATCTCCATATCTGTTTCTGATTAGATGTTAAATTGTGTTAAATTAGTGATGCTGGTGAATGTAGAACATTGTTGAATTACAGTTTGTCATTTCTGAAAATAATAACTTTTACAGTTTACTAAGATTGATATGAAACCTAACCCAATTATGTGTGATATGGTCTTATTATGTATGTTTTATTGTGACACATATACTCTGCCAGCTCCCAGATTTTTGGAGAAAAAATTGAAATATGTTTTCTTACAATAATCATTTTTAATAACAAAAAATTAACATATTGAATTTGCCATTCTGTTTTAATATGTCTACATGCACAATTTTTTTTTGAAGTTTAATTAACATTTATAGGTTTGACACCCCAGCTGTAAAAGTAAAATTAACCTATCAATTAACAGGTTCACATGTCACAGTTAAGTCAGGTATCTTTATTTGGTGTGAAGACATCTGGTAAATGGTTGATAAGGGTGGGAAGAATTTGGAAAAAGGCACAGGGGGTACACTACAGGGCACAGAGACACCTTTTTAGAGACGTCATACACATCTTCTAAATTTGTGAATAAATCTGAAAAAGTTCTGTATATATATATAACTCGTCTAAACATCAACCCAACAATGTTAGATCTGTAAATTTGCTTTCGCAAATTTTTGGTTCTTCCCTCGCCGGGATTCGAACCCATGCTACTGTGATATCGTGACATGAAATCGCCTGCACTGCAGCCGTCCCGCTAGACCACACGACCACCTGGGCTCTCAAAAAAAGAGCTTTCGCTGGCCGTGTGTTACCTTTCCTCGTCAGTTTTAATCTAGCGGCGTACTACAGTACATGATATATAAGGCATGAAGATGTTATTGTTACAGATCAGCTAAATTATCTATAGTAAAGGATCCTACAAATTAATGTAATATACAGTCACAGAAAATAATTATATTTATAAGTACGTCTGAGTCAGTGACAACTCTACAACAGATGTATCCATCGTCTCGCCATCAATGATGGTGATACATGGCTGTGTACATAATGTATATACAACTCGTCTAAACATCAACCCAACACTGTTAGATCTGTAAATTTGCTTTCGCAAATTTTTGGTTCTTCCCTCGCTGGGGATTCGAACCCATGCTACCGTGATATCGTGACACCAAATCGCCTGCACTGCAGCCGTCCCGCTAGACCACACGACCACCTGGGCTCTCAAAAAAAGAGCTCTCGCTGACCGTGTGTTACCTTTCATATATATATATATATATATATATCTATGTTTACAACCTATACATAGATATATATATATATCATCTGTTAAGTTTTTCCATCTTTGTGCGATGATATTCAACACTTTTTAGTGTTTTGTTTTCCATCTATTTATCGGTATTGTTACACAATCTTTTAGACTCATATAATTTTTCCTGTTTGTGTAGTATTGTCAGTTTTGATGATCCAATACCTATTAACATTTAAGGAGTTATTGTCCTTTGTAGTGTATTTTTAGCCATTTTTCTAGAATTTTCGTAATCTTTTTAAAAATCTTCCCCTCTGAAACCACTTAGACATATTTAACCAAACTTGGCAACCATCATTTTAAGGGTATGTTTTTTCAATAATGTGTCCAACAACCTCGTCCACGAACCAAGATGGCCAACATGGCTAAAAATAGTACATAGGGGTAAAATGCAATTTTTTGCTTTTATCTCTGAATTCGTTTAGAGCAAATCTCATTCATTTAAATATGTCCATAAAGTCAAGATCTAACTGCCCTGAAATTTTCAGACGAATCAGGTAACCCGTTGTCTGGTTCCTGTCCCTGAATTGGTAATTTTAAGAAAATTTTGCAGTTTTTGGATATTATCTTCAATATTATCTTAGATAAAGATAAACTGTTAACAACAATTATGTATAGCAAAGTAAGATCTAAAAATAAGTCAACTTGACCAAAACTGCCAATTGACCCCTTAAGGAGTAATTGCTCTTTATGGAAAATTTTAAACAATTTTTGTAAATTCATGTAAATTTTTGTAAACTTTTACAAAATATTTTCCTTTGAAACTACTGAGCCAAGTTCATTATTATAGATAGAGACAATTGTAAACAACAAGAATGTTCAGTAAAGTAAGATTGAAAAACACATCATCGTCACCAAAACATAATTTTCTCATGAATTCTATTCTCATCTATTATGTATGTCCTTTGTTTAGTATGATCATAGACCAAGGTGAGCGACAGGGGCTCTTTAGAGCCTCTAGTTTATCTGTAGCAAATACTGTAACCCAATTTATTTTCATGAATTTCGTGAAAATAAAAATAATGTTAATATTGATAGTCCCATATATGTAAAACAAGGAGATTTCCTTATTAAATTACATCAAGTAAATTAGAAAATTGCGAAATTTAATAGCCACAAAATGGAGTAGAAAGGGTAAACTGCTACATAAAGTATCAGCAAAAAATAGGTTGGGTTACAATAACAAATAACATGTAGATGCTGGTATTCCATGAGTATGGCAGAAGTGTTGTGGAAAAAATACTTCAAATAGAATTTTTCTGTTTGTATGCAGGAATTTTATAAGAGACTTATATACATTGAGAGATAATTTTACAATTTGATATTACAGTTGAAGTGTTGTGGAAGTAATGATTACTCAGACTGGTTTACCACAAGTTTTGCAGGTGGAGAAAAAAAAGTACCAACTTCCTGCTGTAAAGATGGAAAAAGTACCTGTCAACATACAAACTTGCCAGATCTTCCACCAACTAATGTCACGATGGAAATTTACACACAGGTAAGGTAGTAAAGTACCAAGTAAGTTTTTAAAGGTATTACAGTAACACAACCCTGTCGAGGGAAACCTTAATAAATCCAACTCACAGAGTTTACTAAAGAAGTACACATTAACTAGTGTATCAAAACATCGCTATTGGATAGGAAATAGGTAACATACTGCTATATTTGTTCTTCATCTTTACATTTTCTGGAAGATCTTCAGTGATGGACAAATAAATTCCACCTTAAACCATGTGCTATTATGTTATCAGTAAGAAGGATCCATGACCAGCAGTAGAGCTTGGAATCTTGATTGTGTTCATTAGACAATGGGTCACCAGTTTTCAACTTTATAAACAATGGAAACTGACATGACACAGGAATTAAACACAACTTATGAAAGGGAGATATTAGATTTATGGATACCAAACTATTCCTCCATTTATTTTTCTCAATATTTTTGGTGGAATTAAAGAGATACATTAATTGCAAAACAAAAAAGACCAGATAACAGCTGAAGGCCACCAATGGGTATTCAACACAGCAAAAAAACATTCACCTGGAGGCGGGCCTCAGCTGGCCCCTAAAAAAAAATATGTACTAGTTCAGTGAAAATGGACATCATAATAAACCCCAAAACATATAAATGAACTAAAATTTAAAACCTACAAGACTAATGAAGGCAAACAGCTCCTGACTTGTGACAGGCGCAAACATGTGGCAGGTTAATCATGTTTTGTTTGATATAAAATCTCCCCCTACTCTTCTAGCCACTGTAGAATAAAGAAACACACAGCAATACACACAGTCCTGATTCGGATGTCAGAATAGGTAACAAAAGAAACTAAGCAAAATGACAATGATACATAGATTAATAAAGGACTACTAGCAGTTACTGACATGCCAGCTCCAGACCACAATTAAACTGATTGAAAGATTATGTCTTCATCATATGAAAATCAAGTACAATCCCTCCTGTTAGGGGTTTAGTATCATACTATCAAAAAATATAAGAGGAACATAATGGCAACAACTTGTTTTAGAATAAATGTGTTTATATCCAATGCAAATATATTTATATATAAAATATTTGCTTAAGGAATTTTAAGCTTTCTATATATTCCAATTCATGGATAATTATAAAGGTCATCCTTTGATACTCTGTAATGGTGCAAATAAATGTAAACATTCAAACATCTGAAACTGGATAATTTTCAGTAAAAATATAACTAATTTGTTTCTTACATATTGACCTTACAATAGATTATTTTTAAACATTATAAATCATTGTATGGAATACATACATATTTGCATGTATTTTAATAGCTGGAGAATGGTATCACTTGGATCCTTATGATATTATTTGACAATTTGCAGTCAATGGATTTATGATCTGCAATTATTTTATTGTTCATGATGAAACATGTGACATTATATACTACAGTATTCGAGACACATTATAAAAAATAAAGTAATACTTGAAAGATTAATTAAATCATATAATAAAGATACAAATATAAATATTACAAATTATTTTGTTAATTAATTAGATAAAAGCTGCTTCTAACAAATGCCATTTCTGATCCATTTGACTTTTTGTACAGGGGTTAAGAAACATACAGAGTATTTTTCTATATTAATCCAATATTTTAAACATTCTACCCCACCATATTTTGTGGGGGATATGCTCTTACATCTACATTTGTATATATAATATTTGAATAACAACGACATATTATTAACTGTTTTACTGTTGACAAAATCCTCAGACACACCTAAATGACTTCTTTTTCACTGAAAGGCAGGAGAATGCCATTTTTAATCCAATCTATAACAGATAGCTAGAAGTTTTGTGATACATTACATTTCCAAAAATATGAAAAATATTTTCTTTAATTTCTGAACAAAATGTACATAGTTCAGTATCTTTTAATTTACATTTCAATAAAAATGAATTACATGGTAAAATCATATGAGCCATCTTAAATTGAAAGTTTTGTAAAAAGGAATTTCTGGTTATAATGAAGGGCATGGAGTAAATAGCATTCCAATCTTCATTCTGCATTTTTAAATCTATCTCCCTTTTTTTACGGGAAGATAAATATATCACTTTATGATCCTCCAAAAATAATGTATAGAAAAATTTACAAGATTTTGGTTCCTTTTTAACTTTATCTATTAATTTATTTTCAATAATTTCCAGTTTTGAACTACCTTCTATTATACTTTTCCATCTATTAGGAATCACACTTATAATACCATAAAACTCTACAAAATTAGTATTGATATCATACTTTATGATCTGCAATTGATTTATTAATGAAATAGATCAAATAAACTATGAGTTTTACTGTGTGTATTGCTATGTGTTTGTTTATTCTACATTGGTTAGAGGTATAGGGGGAGGGTTGAGATCTCACAAAACATGTTTAACATTGCCTTATTTTTGGGCCTGTCCCAAGTCAGGAGCATCTGGCCTTTGTTAGTCTTATATGTTTTTTTTTAATTTAAGTTCCTTCATATGTTTTAGAGTTTAGTGTGATGTCCATTTTCACTGAACTAGTACACAATTTTATGGGCCAGCTGAGGACCACTTATCCGGGTGCAGGATTTTCTCGCTGCGTTGAAGACCCATTTGTGGCCTTTGGCTGTTGTCTGGTTGTTGTCTATTTGACATATTCCCCATTTCCATTCTCAATTTTATATATTATACATATACTGATGAAGGATAGCTGTGTGAGGCTGTCTAAGCAACTAGGTTAGTTCAAGTTGGACAGTTGTTAAGGATGATCCCACAAAGTAAAATAGCATGATGCAAAGTCTTTACCTGGCTGCGACCATGTTGGACCAACCCAAACATATGTTTATAGGTGTGGATCCAATAATAATAGCTGACATGCTATCTACTTTAAATATTTTACATAAGTAATCACAGTTATCTCTCTTTTCCCAGAGATTACTTCTCTGGAAGCTTTCTATTTAGGCAGGATTGTTTCCCTTTTAAAAAATTCTTTTTACTGTGAAAGTATTATTATTTGTAGTGTTTTGTAGGTTTTTTTTCCAGTTGATCAGTTAAAACGAATAAAGGAGTAGGTTCAGTAAGACCCCTGTTTGGCCCCAAAATATAGCAGTTTTACAAAATTGTGAAAATGTAATCTTTTAGCTATTTACGGGGAAGAAGAATGCTTCTGCTACATAAATATGGGCTGTTTTTGACAATGCACATATATCAGGTGCTAGCATCATTAAGTCATGCTAAATTACTGAAATCTTCACAATTTTGGCATTTTAGTTAAATTTTAGACGGTTTCTGTCTTAAATGAAAGTGGCTGCATTCATGTTCATTCATAATATTGAAATGTAAGTTGTATTTGATGATAACACATAACATATATAAAGGTTGAGGATGAACACGGATGCGGCCACTTTCATTTTTGACAAAAACCATCTAAAAAGTGACGCTTTTTGGCATATTTGATAGATTTTTCATATCTTAGCTTGAATCAGAGTGTTCTTAATGACTAAATCAGTTAAAATCTTTCACATAAACTAATTGAATCAGTTGAAATAGACACTTAAGTGTTTAAAAAGTGTCCAAAATCTTTCGTTAGATGAACCTGAAATTTGATGCCAAAATCGGCCCTTACCGGACCTTCTCCTTTGTCTCCCTAAAGACAAAAAAAGAGAAAAAAAGAATTTATGTAGAATTATTTTCTGGTTTAGAGACAGTGACAGTCACCGGAAAAATAATTTAGAATTTTTTTTTAGATTTAAAAGATGATTAGTTGAACTTTGACACTATGGTAGGTATATTGTATTCTATATCCATGTTTGATTATAAACTGAATAAGAATTTTGACCCCATTCATTCACAGGGATGTTATGGTACTGTGTTGGACTTTATGCAAGGAAACATGGGGGTGATTGGTGGTGTGGCTCTAGGAATATCATTCTTGCAGGTAAGGACTCTATAATGATTCTCACTTTACTTGATAGATGTATTTGTGATCCCTAATGTATTGGGTTACTTTCTGAGAAAAAGCTATGATCCAGATATAAATTAAATAAGAATGATTTTCAATATGTCTGTCTGTTTAGTTTGGTACATTTTACTGGAGTACATAACTGCTGAATTTTATTTTATTTGGATATCATTTTTTGCTGTTTTGTTTAAGCTTATGATTTTGTTTTGATTTGTATGCAAAATGTAGTCTGTTTTGAAAGTGCTTTTTTTTGGGTATAATAGTATGGTCTAGAAATTATTTTTCAAAATGATACATAACAGAATTCACAAAAAATACTTCACAGAATAATAGTTTGTATCAACCATCAGCATGTGATTCCACAGAAAAAATAACTGACATACAAAGACAAACAACAGATAGCATAATCATAACACTTGAGATCTTGATTTAGCACAGATGCAAAATGTGGTGATGTTACACCAGCTTATGTGCACACAAATGTCTGCACTGTACATTATAAAGTCAAACACACAATTAGAAACATGCAAAAGGCAGCTGCACACAGGAAAACCATCAATTTCAACAAGGTAAGAACGATAGCAGGTAATTTTGAAAGTGAGTGCTACTACCAGTACCTGACCACTGAAAGCTAGTTATAAAGATAACTACAGTTTGAAACTGCTTCTCATGAAACCTAAAAAATCAAAACAACACAATAATATTTCTTAAAGTCTCATAAACTTTAATTGAGATCAACTGTATTACAATAGTGTGGAACAGAATGAAATTCATCTTTACATAGCAATTTATCTTTTCTTTTTCAGTTATTTGGTGCACTGTTTGCCTGTTGTCTGGCTAAGAATATAAATAAATCTAAGTATGAGCAAGTGGCCTGAGGAAGATAAACCTTTTTTTTCATGTTCTGTATTGTTACATTGTGTGCAGATCTGTTGTCTGTTATGCTATCTAGAGATTTAAACTTGTTACTCACATACTCTTTTACTGAAGATTTATTGAATAATGTATGTTACTTAAAATATGTTAAAGAAGAAATTGTACCGCATTTGTAGAAAAAAATAACTTAAAAATTCAAATCAAAAGTAATGATAACCAACATTGAAAATCTGAAAGCAATGTTTAAAATTGAAATATTTATTATCATGTTTTTGGCAATGAATAATTTTGAAGCTTCTTTTGTTTCAACTGAATTCAAAGTTTGGAAGTCGAAATTACCTTCTTTCTTTTAAAAGACCTGAGCTGTGTGTAGTGCAGAATTGTGTATTTCATTATTTCACTATTTGTAAATCATAGGTTACAGTCATGTAGTATTGTTAAAGGGTAAATTTTAGACAATTTACTCAAATAAGGACTGTACTTTGGTGGTAGATTTATCAAATGCTGTGAAGAATCATCAGGCATTGTCACATTTATTAAAGTCATTACATCAGCAGAACTAGAGAATGGAAAAGTTATTTTTTAGACTTTTTTGAATTTTAACCAATTAAAAGCTGAGAACAAAAGAAAGTATAAATCTTCTTAGAAATAGAGAACTTTTAATATTTATACATTATCATTATAAGAAAAATGTCATACTTTTGAAAGTATCGAATCTGAAATTGAAAATTATTCCAGTTTAAAAGTCTGTGATATTTTAAGAGAATCACTAATTTGTCAGAATTTCTTATATTGTTATTTTTTCGTTGAGAGTTAAGGGTTGAAATAATAATGTTATTTGTTAAAGCTTTACCAATTCTACTCAATCATTGTTGTAAATTTATGTATTTAGCATAATTTTAATGCAATTGTTAATTATATTTTATGCTATTATTGTTTATACTTTGTATTGTTTTGTAATTTTTTTTTTTTTACAAAGCTTAAAAATTTGTTTGAAGTATTGGGAATTTAATCAAATTGATTTTTTTGAATTATTAATATTTAATTTCATTAAAATATGTTTTTATGTTGATTTAAAAAAATCTTGTTATGTTTAAATTCATTTTTTTGATAATGAAATGAAATAAAATTAAGAGACAGGTTTACATTTAATACTCATTCATTTTAGTATTTGAAAGATAATATTTAAAGATAGAACATTTTTTGGATTATTATAAAAATCATTTTTAAATTATTATACATCATTTATAATTTATACTTATGACATGTAACCCTGAAGTGGGAAACAGTTTACCTACTTTCTTTTAGTCTGTGTCATCTCTGCAACAACAAAAATCATTTACAAATTGAAAAGTTTAAGCATTTTGTTTTGTCATTGTAAAGAATTGCTCCTATATTTTTTTCATGTAGTTTTTGCATGATTTGATTAAATTTTGTGAATACAATTTTGTGATTAAATCCATGCCTTAAAACATATTTACTTGACTTACACTAGTAATCAAAACCATTGAGTTTCTTTTGACAAACCACCAAAACTGTGAAATAAGCAGTTGTAATACCAAATCAAAGTTCATTGTCACAAACTTAAACCATTTACCTCATTTATAATTTATGCTAGGCTGTGATGCAAACATTCCTTTACAGATTCAGATATGATAATATTATATTATTTAAAGTGAAATAGGTTTTACTAAGATAAATATAGCAGGAACCATTTTCATTTGAATCCTTAACCTTGAGTTTAAATATGGTCAGTAAATTAGTGACAAAACTATATTTTTTTTTAGATGACATAATTTTGTTAGAAGTCTTAAATTTTGGCATTGCTCACGTTATAAAGTTTTATATATATTTTTCTTTTAAACCAATAATTAAATTTTTATTTTAATCTCTATCACCTACTGTAATCCAACCTACTGTTGTGCATGTTGAACAAAATTGCCCTGAATATGTCAGACTTGAATTTTGGCTAGATAGGGGCATAACAGGCATTAAGGTTTCAGAAAAGGAACAAAAATTGTACAATAGTTTCATTGTTGGGGAACCTAGATTTATTAACCAATCAATCTACTTTTTAATTATTTGAAAGGAAAAGTACATCATTGTCATAAAACACTTTTGACATAATGAATAATTAAGTTGCCGTTAGAAGTGTATGTAACCTCATTTAACCTACTGGTTTAGAAGTTTATTGTGTTTATATTTGCAAGATTTTTTATTTTAGTGTATTGTTTCCCTATTTGTTAAGAAATATCAAGATGATACTAATTAGGTAAAGTTACACAGCAATAATAATCAATGTGTAAAACAGATAGATATAAGAAGATGTGGTATGAGTGCCAATTAGACAACTCCCCATCCTAGTCACAATTTATAAAAGTAAACCATTATAGGTCAAGTTACAGTTTTCAACACAGAGCTTAGGCTCACCCTGAACAGCCAGCTATAAAGGGCCCTAAAAAATCTAGATATTTTGTCTGTCAAAATATATTGATGCTTTCATATGCTTTCCCTTATATGTTTTATTTTAGTGTTATAGATATTTATTTGTTTTATTTTGTTTGCAGTAGATTAAGGTTATGGCATTATAATATAAAATATATTGATGGTATTTATAAACATTAATTTGTATTATTGTTATAGAAATGTTAGAATTATTTTGTGTAGTGGAAGATTTCATTTCAAGTATAATTAATCAAATTATTTAATCCATTTATTAACATAACTTATATAATTGTCTGATATATATATATATTTTATATTGAGTTCAGTTTTGATTTTATCTGTCGAAACACTTCAGCATAAGGCATTAAGTGAGTCTGATTGTTTTAAAATGGCCATTAAAGGGTTTATTAAAATTAAAGTAATCTTTGTATTTGTACTAAAATTATGAACAAAATAAGAAATATCCAATTCTAAATATTGTCTTCCCTTACTAATATACTACAATGTTATACTTTAAGTTCCCTATGTAAAGTGAATGCTACCTGTTTATCCTTCAGTGCTCACAAGTATTTGATTTCTAAATATCTTTATTATTGTTTATATTTATGTTGTAAAGTCAATTGTTTTTCGTGATTTAATTCCATAGATAATGCAGTATTTTCATTACTTAATTTTCGTATAGACTTCTTTCTATTCATTAAAAAAATATCTCGTGTGATATTTTGTCTAAATTAAGGGGGTAGACCTTGGTTCAGGGAGATAACTCTTAAACTGAGAAATGCTTTTGTTAAAGTCAAGTTTCATCAATGTATTTTAAGCTTTTAGATTACCTGAAATAGATTGTTAACAGTCCATGTAACCTAGAAGCTTATAATCTATTTATTGAAAATGTTTGACACAAAAGTCCTGATGATTTTAATAGTTATTTCCCTTAGAATAGTTCTACCACCTTAGGTATACAAATATTTCAGTTTTTGAGCATCTCATACATTTTAATGAAATAGCATAGGGTTAGTTGTTAATATTTTGCCTTTAAAAAGTCTAAAATAAATATGGCAATGATAGATATCAAAATATCTAGAAGCTATGTAGTTTGAGATCATATTTGATGCACATAATATATTGTAGGTTTCATTTAGTTGAAATAAAATTTGGAAATTTGGAAATAAATTCAAATAGGTTATGTAACCAGGGATCTATGTATGCAAGTAATCTATATTATTGAAAGATATATCAGAATATTGAATGAAATACTACTACATAAAAGACAGACACACTTACAATACTTTGTTGACAGTTTAAAACTATTTCTTGTGTCATACATGATATTTTCTACACCTTTTACTCATTGTGCAATATTTTGTATATTTTTTTGTCCCTTATAAGATTTCAAATTTCTTACTTACATGTTATTATTGATGTCAATTGTAGAAGATATTTGCATTAAGTTGAAACTTTATTATTAATAATTGTTTAATGTATATTTGCAATATAATAGAGGTTATTTCATGCTTATTTGTTCTTGTGTTTATAATTTAGAGGTTTGGCCAAACAATTGTACCTGCACTGTTCCAACTGAAATCAATTTTGTCTTTTCAAAATTTGAAAACACAGGATATGTTTGTCATAATGCACATTGCATAATTGATTTCTGTCACTGTAAAGATATCAGCTATTCATGTTTTGCCTGTGATTAAATGCAGATTAAACATGGGGCTATAATTGGATCCTCAACCTTACTTTCACTAAATATGGGCAAATATTCATAGTGAAACCTCAGGTTCATAGATATTAATTTTCAGACCCAATATAATGCTACTGCATATAATCCTTAGACTATTGGTTTTAATGATTCAATAGTTTTCTATGTTTATTTAAACATATATTGGCAGTTGATGCTGCAATAGCATCCATGTAAACATTTTAGCTAGGTATGCTTAAAAATAAGGAGACAAATTATTTCCTGAAGGTATTCAAACCAACATGTTCATGACAAACAAACTATTAAAAGTTGCTGTGTGCTACTATGTTACTATAATTTATTATTGGGACAAAGATTAAGTTAAAAGGAATGCCATACGTGGAGCAGGATCTTATCCTCCCAGAAAACAGGAAATCACCCCCATTGTTCGTATTGCTTCGTTTTCTATGTTGTGGTGTAGGTACTGTTGATTGTCTATTTGTCTTTTTAAGCCATACAATTGTCAGTTTATTTTCGACTCTGAGTTTGAATGTACCTTTAAAATCATTTGCATCTCTTATAAAGAACATGTACTTTATTTCTGAAGACTTTATACCATCTAGTAGAATTTTGTTATTTTACAAATTATTCATACTGACCTTGTCACTCAATATTTACAGCCTGGTCATTTGTGGCCCTATTCAAATTATGTGGTCAAATTTTTCAAAATTAGTGTTTAATTTTGTCCTGTACCAGTTTTCAAAATCACATACAAAATGATTTGTACCTCCTAGTAGATACGATATTCCAGAGCTTTTATTTTCTCTCATGAATTCCTTGATAGAGGGTTGCTGCTCACAAGGAAGCTATTAAACAAAGAGTTCCAAATGGTGAAGTTGAAGTCATCCCTTCGTAAGTTTTACGGACGCCATACCGAGTTGGTTGACCGTTATAGAAAAGTAGGGTTTAATCTTTGTTTTAAGTTGTTTTTAATTGATTTGTAACAATTTCATAATGGCAATTCATTTTTATAAATGAGAACAATGTATGATAACTGCTTAATTACTTATATAGACATTGCTTAAGTTTTACGTTACCATAACGAATTGTTTGACCAATATGATTTGCAGCCTTAGATCGCCAGATCTCCGACTAGTCGACTAAATCATAATTTACTATTAATGTCCTAATTCCAATAGTGATATTTTGACTACGGGTGGGTTTGCTTGGTGGTGATGGATGTTTGCATGATACGATTACCATGTCAACACCCGTTTCCGATTCGTTTGAAGTTTCATGCGATTCCATTAGCTTTGATTCGCATCTTGATTTTCCATTTCTCTGATATAACATTCTAGCATCGCTGGTTTGTGGAATGTTTATCATCCAGCATGTGTTTCCGACCACGATCTTTTCATACAGGGTTGTTGTTTATCAGGAAATTATTTGACTCAGGGTTTTAAATAGTAAAGATGAAGATGAAGTTATTCCGTCTTCAGTTTAAAACTTTTAAGGATGCTTCAATATTTTGATTAACCTTTATTGAATATCTGAGTCATTGATGCCAACTTAATATGGTGCACTTGTTACAATCCAATCCTGGTTTCTTGTATGAAGGTGACATTACCGACTTATTATGGAGTTCATCAGCAAACCGATGGGTGTCACTTTTAGAGCTGAAATCTGGCGTAAATATAAAATTCCAATCCTTGCATCTATGATAAGTTTATTTACAACCATTGTGTCGATGCCACTGCTGGTGGTGCTTTAATTCCTCGGAGGGTATCACGAGCCCAGTAGTCAGTATTTCTGTGTTGACTTGAGTTATCATTGATATGTTCATAGTTATAAATTTACTGTTAACAAAACTTTGAATTATTGAAAAACTAAGGCTTTTCTACCTCAGGAATAGATTACCTTAGCTGTATTTGGCAAAACTTTTAGGAATTTATGGTCCTCAATGCTCTTCAACTTCGTACTTTATTTTACCGTTTGTAACATATTTTATTGGAGCGTCACTGATGAGTCTTTTGTAGACGAAACGCGCGTCAGGCGTAAATATATTTTTTTTATCCTGGTATCTATGATGAGTTTATTTGTCATACCATTACAACCGTTACTTTAACAACTGTATTCACCCCATGTATTTTGGTGCAGATCATATTGATCACATTTTGATATAAGGGTTCTGATCTGTAGAGGAATGGAAGTCAACTTATGCACGGAATAAGCCAATAGGAAGATCGAAGTTCTGCCCTACAAAAAAGCATGGGAAAATATCTGCCCTATTTTTGAATTAGCACTGAAGTTCTCCCTAGCAATAGAACAACATACAGATTGATGTTCTTTCCAGCAATATAACAATAGGTCAAGAGGAGGAGCGAACTTGTGTACACAAATTGAACAGCAGAACGAATGAAGTTCTGTCGTGCAATTATAGACAACGTTTGTTGTCTTAAATTTATTACCAAGTTTAATAACTCATAAAAAAAGGTTATAATTAGGAACTCCAGACTCGCGTTTCGTATCATAAGAATCATTCGTGACATTTACAGTTAATAATACTAATTCTCAAGAGCGATTTATTTTTGCGATTTTCTGGATTAAAAAAAATAATGCGAATATTTTATCGTCGAAATATGTAACAGCTAGTTCGGTCTTCTATGATATAGCTGAATCTAAAAAAAATAACTTAATAAATCGCCGTATAGCCTGCTTAAAAAAAAGTAAAATCACAAAAATACCGAAGTCGGAGGAAAATCCAATCGGAAAATCCATAATCACATGGCAAAATCAAATGACAAAACACATCAAAAACGAATGGACAAGAACTGTCATATTCCTGACTTGGTACAGGCATTTTCAAATGTAGAAAATGGTGGATTAAACCTGGTGTTAAAGCGCTAAACCTCTCACTTTGATGACAGTCTCATCATATTCCGTTATATTTACAATGATGCGTGAACTAAACAGACATAATAAATAAAATAGTCAAAATATGGGTACAGCAGTCATCATCGTGTAACAATTTTAAAAGGAACAATTTGACAGAACACAAAAAAATCTATCTACAAACACATTCATTGATTCGCGTGTCTGACGTCAGAAAATTTCATACGTCTCATATATTTGTCGTTCAATGTATATACAAACAATTTAAAAATTTCACATGGGCAATGTTAGCATACGTACAGGGTTAAAAAATCAAAAGTATGTAAGAATTATTTTCAGAAATAGACCGAGATTTAAAATAGTCCAAAAGTTATATAGAATTTATAAGAATCCACAAATAGTTCATTCCACTACGAGATTGAATAATTTTGACGTTTGTGGTTCAACGTATTTTCTAATTCTTAATAGAAACAATATCATACTGACGGGATGTTTTAAAGAACAGAGTCACGTTATAAGAACTAAAGAAACACAAAAAGTCGCATATACAAAATACACCAGCAAGAAAGGACCTAAATGCTAAATAATGTATCATTGAAAATGTAGTAATCAATTGAAGAAGAAAGTACATGTTTGTACATGCAAAATTTGGTTAAAATCTTTTTACGTTATTTAATTTGTAATATTGTACATAATACCTTTTTATATACCTCAGTTTTATATTAATAAGAATTAAAATGTGCTTTGTTATTAAATGCAATATCAGTATTTAGTTCAAATATATAATCTTAAATTAATCCTAATTCTAATGACGTCATTTTTTCGTCATTTTTCATTTTTTGATGCTCTGTTTTACTAATTCTAATGACGTCATTTTTTCGTCATTTTTCAGTTTCAAATAGGACGTCACTTGGCGTAGAGGTTTAAACGTATTCGGATGTGTCTACTTTTGTGTTTCAAATGTCTGGTTATGTAAATGTATTTCAGTTGTTTCCTGTAATTAGTTAATACTTCAGCTTTATCATGTACATCTTTTGAATATTCATTTTATTAAATTTACTGTTTGCAAAAGTATAAATTACTCTAAATTATAGGGATTTTCTGGTAACTTAACGGAAAGCCCTTGCCGTTTTTGGCACAACCTTTTTGATCTTTTGGTCCTCGATGCTGTTCAACTTTGTACTCGTTTCGGCTTTCAAACTTTTGTATCTGTGCGTCACACATAGGTCTTGTGTGGACAAAATACACTTCTGGCGTATTAAAATTTTGAACTTGTTGCCTTTTGTTGGCTGTTGTTCGTGTGATTCTTTATCAATTGTGTTCTCCAATTTATTTATATTGTAGTCCTGTGTTGTCATTTTGATGTTATATTTCACATGGCCATAAAAGTGCGAGGTTTGGCATGCCACAAAACCAGGTTCAACCCACCATTTTTACCTTTAAAAATGCCCTGTACCAAGTCAGGAATATGGTCATTGTTATATTATAGTTCGTTTCTGTGTGTATTACATTATAACGTTGTGTCGTTTGTTTTCTCTTATTTTTGAGTGTAAATTCACATTGCGATAAGACGTGTCACGGTACTTGTCTATCCCAAATTCATGTATTTGGTTTTGATGTTATATATATATGTTATATTTGTTATTCTCGTGGGATTTTGTCTATATGTGTTACATTTTAGTGTTATGTCGTTGTTCTCCTCTTATATTTAATGCGTTTCCCTCGGTTTTAGTTTGTTATCCCGATTTTGTTTTTTGTCCATGGATTTATGAGTTTTGAACAGCGGTATACTACTGTTGCCTTTATTTATTTCATTTATATTAACAATGGCATCACTGGTTCTAAACATTCCAGAACATCAAACTCTGTAATAAAATTGAAAGCTGAGTGATAAACAGAGCTTGTATACCCCACAATCTCCTTATCTTTACACTAATACTTTCCTGAATATATGTAACAAAGTTTATGTTCTGCCATCTGAGATCCTATAAAATATGGATGAACAAATGATTAAAATATGTATTATATTAGAATACTGTGAATGTTTTCGTTGTGTAGGATGCGTCGATGTTACATAATGCCTATCCCATATCTAACGTTATGGCAAAATTATTATTTCTCTATGAGGAAAGTCAATTTTATTCCGATAACATTACGAATTACAAGGCAATATTTGAGAAAGTAAAAGATGTTTAATTGAGATTTTGCCAGTCAGTGGTCAGTGGTTAAAACATATTGCAAATCTTAGAAACCTACTAAATTTATAGTAATAAAATAATTTACTACCTTGCAAAAAAACAAAAATGAGAATGTGAAGTGAGGACAACCCAACACGAACAAACTAGTGAAGACAACTAAATAACGCGGTACACATTAGTATTTAAAGCAGTTAATTTAAGATGGGAGATATCACGAAGAGGCCACTAAAACAGAAAACATTTTGAGGAACTATATGTTTTATAAAATGCCTGAAATATATTTTTTTAAGAGATAAAATCATCATACATAATACTAAAAGTTAAACGCATCGATTGAAGAAAAAATTGACGATCAATTAATTCTTTGTATGATTTTATCATAAAAACTAAAAACGTAATTTATAATAAGGCATTAAAACCCAGGCGATTTAAAATGAAAATAGTATGACATATAAAGGCGTACACAGCTAATGTCATCATTGTTGGGGACACTTATCATTTCATCGATTACAAAACTATTTAATCGTACATTTCATCATTTTGAAAAATTAAATACATGTGATGTATTCATATCAAAAATTAATCTCCAATACCTACACATTTAAAGATTTAGTTTAAAATAGAAGATATCAAGAAGATGCCAGTAAAATAGAAAAAATCTATTTTATGTAAAATGGCTGAGATATGATTTTTTAAGAGATTTTTTTTTTACATTTTTTTGTATTTTAACCGACATGTGTGTTAATGATGTATGTACATTTTTTTTTATATAATTGCTATAAATGAGCTGGTAGACCCTAGCACAACCTGGTATATTACTTCCACATAACAGGTGTAATTGAAAAAGGTGATTGAACTGAATAGCACATCATCTAAATGATTAAAAAAAGTTACCAAATAAATAAAAGGTCACATATGGATAACTATGCCATAGGCTTATAAATAAGAGGAACTGTCTAGATAGGACTGACATATTTTCAATACATTAGTGTTTAGAATTTCTTCGATGTATATGTTATACATCCTGCAAATTGATTTAACATCAACACAAAATTTCGGATCACCACATTTTTATGTGTATGTCCTAAGCAAGGAAGCTGTAATCTATTCGTTGTCGTTGGTTGTTATCTGTAGTATTTTGGGTTCTGGTGGATGGTTGCAGAATAATTCAGACCATTTTCTCCTTTGGATTGTTTCAAATTTTGTCAAAACAAGGCTTTTTATAGCTTACGATATGGTGTTCATGTTGTTAATTGTTGAAGGCTATGCAGATTTACCTTTTTAAAACTATTTATGTCTGCGCGTCACTGATGAGTCTTATGTGGACGAAACACGCGTCTTGCGTATCAAATCATATGCTTTGTACCTTTGATAACTATGAATAATTGTCTTGTATGCCTTCATACATTATCTCCTTATTCTATAGGGTTAGTTTAAAGAAAAAACTGACCAAGGTATATTTTACATAAAGATAAATAAAGTCACTGTTTTATTAGTCACGATGGTTGATAAAAAGTAAATTGTATACAATGAAAGCACCAAACAAAAACTTCATGAAAGTCATGAGAAAATTATAATGGATTAAATTGATTGTTGAAGGTTACACAAATAGGAAATATACAAACAACCTTTTTTGCCAATGAGACAGCTATCTACTAGCTACCATCGGACGTGAATTGAACCATTTTGATACTAATAGTTTACTTTTGAAAAGTCAGTATGAGAAAGAACTGTAAAAATAGTAATGATACTTGTTTATATTATGTATTGTCAAATAAATGTACTAACATACTGCATTTGTTGCATACATGTACAATACGGCGTTTAGATAACGGATATTAACCCTTTAACATTCAAGAATTTTTTACCTTTTCTTCCCGAATAAAGGATATCTGTTTTCAATCAATTGCACATTTCGATAAAAAGCTCACTCAAAGGACAAGTTAGACTCATCTGATAGATAATTGACCAAGGTTGCAGGAAAACTTGATTTAAGGAAAATAATTTCTTACGTTGGTCACGTGATATCCCTCAAAAGTCACGTGACATGCTGAATTAAAGTGACAAAAATGTACAATTCAAGCGGAAAAGCGGTTTTACAGACATTTAGTGACAAAAATAGAACATAGTTTTAGTGTTAAATTAATGCATGAAGACTTTCGGAAACGTTATCGGTGAAAACTTTATACAGAAAGATGCAAAACTTGTCTGATTGGTAGAAATATCAAGACTCGAAACACCGAAAAATAGTGGATTTTTTGAGAATTTTTGTCATAGTCAAATAAATGGCCCAAGTTTATGTTAAAGATGTACTATTCATAACTGATTAAAGAATAAGCCTTTAGGAAAGAATTTTGAGTAAATTTTGAATGAAAATCTGGTATTTTTGAGTGCCTAGGCTAAGAATGTAACAAAAACAGAGAGAGGGGAGAAAAAGGGGGGGGGGGGCGGATTTTTTCTTTTTGATGTAAATCATGTATTTCAGTTGTCTTAATTGAAATTGAAAGTAAAGTTAAGTTAAGTTAAGTTAAGTTAAGTTAAGTTATATTTAATATAGGAATTTATTTTTTCATCCTCCGGCAGTGAGGTTTGAACAGTTAAGTTAAGTTACATTTAATAAGTTAAGTAAAGTTAAGTTATATTTAATATAGGAATTTATTTTTTCATCCTCCGGCAGTGAGGTTTGAACAGTTAAGTTAAGTTACATTTAATATAGGAATTTATTTTTTCATCCTCCGGCAGTGAGGTTTGAACACGCGATCATCCGGGTGTAAGACTGTGCATCTTTCCACTGAGCCACAGAAACTATTGAGAGACTTATGAAATTTAAGCATATAAGTCACCTTCTCTGTTAGACTAGAAATTAATTTTGGGAGAACATAATCAAACTTCGTTTTCTTAAGCATTTGTTAAGAAGCTATTTTTTGAAAATTATTATTTTTTTAAGCAAATTTGTAAGAAAGTTATTCAGAAATGTTCGTTTTTTCGTCTATATGTCACTGTTTCTATACCTTAGCGATGCGATATCCAACACCCTCATAACCAGACACTAAGGAAACAAAGATTTGTTATTGCTATTCCGACTTGGCTAACAATTCTTAACACATTTTAGATGTTCTCATCTCTTTTACTATAAAAACTGACAAAAGAAAACATGAAAATTCCTTGTAATTTGAGTTTGTTTCAGTGTTGATACTCTATGAATCAGATTTTTTGTATGTGTATGAGTTTTACTTACAGTTTTGATAGTATTCTTGTAAATGATCACGGCACAGTTATCAAAATTGTCATTTTAAAACAAAGAACAGCAACAATTTGTCTTGTGACATTTTGTGAACATATTCTATTTAAAAATAGAAATAAAACAGTTTTCCTCCAAAAAAATCTTGTCAATATAGAACAAATTGACATAATGCATTGTATTTTGTTGGTTTCAGACACCAAAAATCAAGTTGGTGGTATACTGATCTTCAATTTGAGCCCCCAACCGCATATGTACGTCAAAAATTGTCAACGATACAAAACTTCATGCAAACTACTCCGCCACAAATTTTGCTTAACGGTCAAATTGACCGGTAGGAACGTTAAAGGGTTAAAGAAAGGAAATACGAAAGTTGTGTTAAATAATAGACTCAAAAATTCAAATGATACCGTTTGGTTATCAAACAGTTTTCAAATACACATTTAGACAATCTATTTTTGTCCATCTGATGAGTTAAGCCTTTTTCAACTGATTTTTATAGTTCGTTCTTATGTTGTACTGTTATACCACTGTCCCAGGTTAGGGGGAGGGTTTAGATCCCGTTAACATGTTAACCCCGCCACATTATTTATGTATGTGCCTGTCCCAAGTCAGGAGTCTGTAATTCAGTGGTTGTCGTTTGTTTATGTGTTACATACTTGTTTTTCGTTCATTTTTTTTACATAAATAAGGCCGTTAGTTTTCTCGTTTGAATTGTTTTACATTGTCTTATCGGGGCCTATTATAGCTGACTATGTGGTATGGGCTTTGCTCATTGTTGAAGACCGTACGGTGACAAAAAGTTGTTAATGTCTCTGTCATTTTGGTCTTTTGTGGATAGTTGTCTCATTGGCAATCATACCACATCTTCTTTTTTATATAGAAAGCAATTTGGTAATAGACAAGATACAACAACAATGTCGTCAATACAATCCACAATGATTGTCACTAAATATATGAATACTATCCTCAAGCATAAGTCTTCTCTTGTAAAAATGTTCTTTTGCTTACAGGAAGTATATAATACATGTTTTTATTTTTATTTATTTTTTTTTAACGTGGGAACTGACATTTGACAGGAAGCCATATAAATACAATTAATGTATTAGGATAGTAAGTCTTCGTTTTTGATAATGACGTATCTCACTAGAGGTACATAACTTTTGGAGCTATGCAGGTTCAAGGATTGTTTTAGAGGTTTCTTTTTATTCAAAAGAGAGACAAAAATCGACATTTAAGAAAAAATTAAGTGGAATTGATAGTTTAGGTAGGTCTTGGTATATGAATATGGTAGTGTTTCGAATATTTACCTATCTGCATGCATTTAGAACTCGTTGAAATATCTATAATAAACACTTCTATTTATTGATATTGACATATTACTGAAATAACTACTCACAAAACTTATAAATTTTCGAAATTTTAAGGATGTTCTACCCAAGAAATAGATTACCTCAATTGTATCTGATAAACCTTTTTGGTCTTCAATGCTCTGCAACTTTGTACTTTATTTGATCTTTTTACTATTTTGATTCGCGAGTCAATGGTGTTTTGTTTTGTTGACGAAAAGCTCGTTTGGTGTTCATAATTGTACATATCTATAAGCCTGGTATCTTCTGTTTACTCCTTGGTTTTGATTGTTATTGTCTTTAAAGAAATATTGTTTTTAATTTAATAAAAATTTATATCTGTGGTGTTTTTTTTTTTTGTTTTTTTTTTTTTTTATATATATATGATATATTTGATACAATGCATTTAAAATGTGTAAAATATATCTATAAATTCATTAAAACTACGCAAAAAAGCGGTACCTTACAGTATTCTTTCATTTTAGATTTCTGCTTATATTCTTCCTTGGAATTTTGATTTGAAATAACGTTTTACAACTTTAAACATTGTCACTTTTTTGAAGTCGAAATATTAGGTGTTTACTCTATTCGATCTCAGCCTTTTAATATATAAAGTATAATTGATGTCTTAAAGATATCCATTACAAACGACGTTTCGCTAGTTTTGTCATTTTGGCGTTTTTCTTCTTTTACAAATTGAGACGTATTGTTTACATTAAAAAAAAAGGTAACCGCAAATACATGTATGTGTAAACAAAATTCTGCAGACGGATTTTCGTAAAACCGCCTTTTAATTTTAAAAATTAAAGAGAAAAAAAATATCTCAAATTTTATACGTCTGATCGAAACGTTTTTAGTCATCTCTCGGAGTACGTAAAACAATTTATCGAGTTCCGAACGGATTAAAATCATTATTAACATCCTAAATATTGCCAAATTACAAACATGTATTTCACTTTCTCTATTACCTCGTGAAGCGTTTAGGTGAAGAAAAAAAAAAGATGAAGTCTGAGCTCCGACAGCAATATCTATCTGACAAAAAAAACCCGGACAAACTTTTCAATAATCATTTTCATCAAAACATACTTTAAAAAGTAGTGCAGGTATGGTAGCTTTAAAATGATTGTTATGTTTTACTGTGCAGAGGAATTTTGCCTCGTAAGTTTATTTAAACATAGTAAATATTAATTATAATCTAACAAAATGTTCAATGATAGTCAAACTGATTTACGATACGATATTCTCGCGACATTTAGGGAACTGTCATGGATAAAAGAAATCATTTAAGGAACAAGCCACAAACATAAGTGATAGTCGCTGTATTCGGAATTTATTACAAATGTCCAGAAATCAATATTACAATTAACTTCAAATTACAAAGGTTCATGTCATAGATTTCTATAAGATAATGTTAGAAACTGCGATACGTTAAACTGTTATAAAAAATCGAAAAAAATAAAGCGTTTATCACATTTATTGTCTGAAATATTGTTGAATACATTCTTTTATGTAATTGGTGAAAATCTTTCTAAATTTTATCAAATTACCAAAATCAATCCATAACTCTTTTTTTGTTTTTAGATATGCTGTTGCTACATAACTTTCTGTTTTATTTACAGACAATTACCTTAGAGCCATCCATTTCGTTTCTCATGTATTAATCAATTTGATATGGGCATGGTGGTAAAAGAAACCCTGCAAAAGATGTTGTTGTCCATTCGTTTGATGTGTTATATCATTTGATTATGACATATGATTAGGGGCCTTTCGTTTTGAATTTTCCTAGGGATGTTCAGTATTTTTGTTGTTTTACTTTTAACGGCTTTACAAAGCTTCAACGTTATAATTTTTTCGACGTATACATTTTCACATAATATCACATTGACTGATGTATGTATACCAAATACTCTGATCGCTGATCCTATACTTACTAAACATCGTACAACGGATATGTATGTGGCAAAAGAGTATCGATGTTCAAGAACAATCTGGACTAGAATAAGATAAGGGAGTTTTTAAAAATGATAATGACCATTTAGTGATAGATCTAATGTACATTCAACACAAACTATTTAAAAGATTTGCTGTCAATCATATTCAAGAAATTAACAGGTCACTGAATTATTTTTTTTCAATCAATTTCCAGCTAAATCTCAACGTCCAAAAATTTAATGCAACATTTTACCAAAATCAATAAAATGTGTAGCTGCATAAAAGTATGACTTTTACCTCAACGATTGAATACTGTGCAGCTTGTCTTCTTAGAGAGTTGTACATTCACTATACTTCGGACGTGTTTTTTTCTAAAATGATTATTCACCATGGAATATGTTATTTAATGCGGTTAAATCTTTGGTTACCCTCACAAAGAAAAGTATCAAGTATGAATAATAATGGATGATCTTAGGTCGTTCAGTGCAAATTATTGATGAAATATGTAGTACAATGATATTTACTTTTATAAATTAGCAGTTGATAGAATATGATAGACCAAATCCATTTAGATTTAAAATGTCTTTCCAGTTATAATCCAATTGTAATGCCGCTGGTCTTTTAAAAAGTCCGAGTAGAACATTGCAATCAATAAACTGTTATGAGCTGTCAGATAAATTATTTTATCGAAGGTTTGTTTATAAAAAGAAAGAAAAGTTACCAATGAAAAAAACGTATTATTGTGTATGCAAATGACGAAACCTTTTTCAAGGTTATTTTCGACTGAAGAGTACAGTTTTGCATAATACATTCGTCTCCAATGGGGTTGTTGCCTTTTTGACACATTCATAAATCCATTATAAATTCTTTAAAATCAACAAGGGTAACAGGGATTTACATTTGTACCTAACTTGAATTCTCAATGCACGATTTCAAATTTTTACTTTTGAAGTATTTGCAACAGTCGTTCCGAATGAAAATTAAGGAATAAGGACAATAACATGAACAATTACAGTTTTTAGGTATATACAATGTACATGCACAGTGCATATTCTAAGCGTCGTATCCTCTCCAGTAGTCTTATCAGCGGCGCTCAAATAAAAATAAAAGAAAGACCAAAATTAAAGATTGCGATGTTGAACAGCTGTCAGCCTGAATTAACTTTAAATAAAGGCACCAGTAGTATACCGCTGTTCAAAACTCGTAAATCGATGGGAAAAAAAATCGGGGTAACAAACTAAAACTGAGGGAAACACATTGAATATAAGAGGAGAACAACGACACAATATTAAAATGTAACACACACAGAAACGGACTAAGCATTAGACAAAATCCGATGAGAATAACAAATATAACATCAAAACCATATTTGTAAATGTTCCATTCACAACTTATTGTAATTAAAAACTTTGATTACTTGTTACTTATATATACAATGTGGCGTAATGAAAAAGTATATCAAAACTACAAAATTCAAAAATCTTTTCAAATGAAAATTAGTAAAAACTTTGTAAATTTTTCTGAATACAATTTCATTCATAAATGTATTGAATATTCAATAATCACCATATTTGCCTGAATCAACTTTTTATTTATCTTGACTTAAATTGTAACATCTGTTCATTTAGGTAACTTCTATGTTAAATAACTAAACGTTTTTTTTTTAGATTAGGATTTATATTGAGAATGCACGTTAAATTGGGAAAGTAAGTTAAACAAAAGTCAGTTAACAAATACTTTATTTCATTATGATATCAACATCACTAAATTCAACGATTGATTGTAGAAAGAACATTTGAAAATAAAAATAAAAATAGTCATTTGAAAATATAAATGGAAATAGTCATTTGAAAAATTACATATGTTTTCTTGCAAGTTATGTCTTACAAACGACTCTCTTTATTAAGATCTGATCATGTCAACTGACGTAAATCAGTACTTTGACAAATTTTGAACGAAAAGAGTTCAAAGCAATTATACTATTGTTTTACAGGAGACGTATTCATATTTTACAGTCACCGACATAAGTTGAATTTCATATTTCAAACATTTATATACAATATGGATGAACCACCATTTGTGTTATTTTACTCCTCCTTTTACTTGCACTTTAAAGTTTTCTTAACTTAATAAAAGTACTTTAAAACAAATACACTTTATCATAAAAAAATATGCAGCAACAACAAACCCTACATTTGTAACTGTTGTAGATAAAGAATTAAATATCACCAACAAGCATTAATAATTCTTCCGTCATAAATAAAGGCAACAGTAGTATACCGCTGTTCGAAATTCATAAATCGATTGAGAAAAAAAACAAACCCGAGTTACAAAATAAAATTGAGGGAAAGGCATCAAATATAAGAGGAAAACTACGACACAACAGAAACACAACATTAAAATGTAACATACACAGAAACGAGCAAAAATATAACAATGGTCGTTTTTCTGACTTGGTACAGGACATTTTAAGAACAAAAATGGTGGGTTCAACCTGGTTTTGTTGCATGCCAAACCTCCTGCTTTAATGTCAATGTTTAATATATCATTTAAATGACAACATTATTAGACAGGATTACAATAAAAATAAATGGGAGAAAATATAGGACAGAGAAACACACGAATAAAAGTTAAAAAAAGGTATCAGGTTTAAAGTTTAGTAGTTTAAAATAAAACGTTTCTATTTGTTTATATACAAAAGTGTATATACACCTGGGATCTGACAGTGGACAGTGAGATATATACATACGATTGAATAAGGATAGATTTTTTTGATTTTTATAAAGACTTAGCTCAGTAGCGGAATACAATTTTTTGGGAATATGCAGACACATAGATTGAATCGGTTTCATTTAAGAGGCTGTCCAAGTAAATATCAGGCAAATCCTATGATACAGGTGGTACAACATAACTTTTTTCCCACTGAATATTTGGCTCCAATGCAATATTTATATCATACAAAGGATATATATGTCAAAGATATTTTTGAATCAACAGTGGATGGCTCAGAAAATCGATTCAGTTTGTTCAAAATGAAGAGTTATCTCCCCTTTTCAGTGAATTTTCAGTGCTTTCTATGTATTTTTTTTTCTCTTTATTTGTTGCAGTTAATAAAAAAACAAAATTTAACTTTGTGAAAGAATGAATTTGTTATATGAAATAGATGAAAAAATTACTGCCTGGTTTTTCCATGGACACCCTCTTAAAGTGATAGATACAAGCCACGAAAGAAGTCATGAAAGTTTGAATAAAAACAAATCGAAGTTTGAATAAACATAACTCATACATGATCTTAACCTGTATATTACAATTTGCATGCAAAATTATTGACTGTCCCGAATGAAACAACCCTTTTTGACAATATCTCACAGATGTATCAGTGGCTGTGATTTTTGAAAGAAAACAGACTTATAAGTGTGAACGCCAGACAATCGCTTCAGTGGAGCTCGAGTATTAAGTATCCACAGACCAAATCAAATTGAAAAACATTATGAGGACCTCAAAATTCAAACAGCTATACGAGTCCACATGTTCAATTGAAAGATTGACTACATCTTTTCATAAAACAGAGGTTTTTTTCTGCAAAAATTAGATTCGTAGGCAAGATATTTATTGATTTTGATTAAAAAAAATATGTCAATAAACATAACGTATTCAAATATGTACTAATTATGCACCCCTACTGGTCGACTTGTTGTTGTAATCATATAAAGCATAAATTCATAGAGAGCAATCTTAACCGCTAACGATAAAAACAAAAAAGAAACTTTTAAATTCCTTTAATTAGAGTTTAGGTATGTTGAGAATGTTCCACAATAACTCACATTTAAGTAAGTGCTTGAAACACATATATTCAAGCGAACTTGAAATAAAAGCTTCGACCGGATACGATGGTCTGCTTCAAATTTTCATCATTTCGTCGACATTGACACAAATAGACGCCTTTAAACTAGTGGTGTCAACGGTTAACCGTTTGAACGACCGAATACCGAATACCAAAAACGCTAACCGGTTAACCGGATTTTTTTTTGTCCAGTATATTGATTGCTATTGCTAATCAAAAAATATAAAGTTAATTGAATGAATGAATCTTTATTGTATTAGCAACAACATTGATTTAGCATAATACAAAGTATATACATGTATGACAGAATACAGGGAACAATTAAATAAATTAAATATTTAGAGATAACTTATAACAATATGAATTACATATTATAACTGGTCTATCAGGTCGGGGCAAGATCTTAATGAAACACAATTAGTATACATGATTATAACAGAATTTTTAAATAAGTAATACGATTAAATTTTACGATTTACTTCATTTTTTCATTTTTTTATCTAATATTGTGTAGACCTACATCCGAATGTGCAATCTCTGTCGTGCATACTTTAAACGAAATGCTAACTCAAAAATTGTTAAATGCAAAACAATGTGAGTGTAATCAATGTATACTTGATATTACGAGTAACATGCTTAACCATTTCAAATTGAAACACTCCACATTATTTTCAAAGACAACAAGGGAAAGTGAAAGAATCATCAGTTTCAGACAATATTGAATTCTACGAGATAAAGAAGGTTTTTTTTCAATCTGAAGTTAGTACAATCGCCACAGTTGTATTTGATTATTAAAAGTCAAACTTCCAGGAATCTTTATAGACAAGCCTTATAAAACCAAACGACAAACTTCAATTCATCGTATTATAAAAACGTAAATGTATGACTTGGATGGAAGGCTGTCACATTGACACTCATACCACATCTTCTTATATCTATGTGTAGGGTATTATAGATAAGGCCTTTACACATCAACTTAAAATATCGGTTAACCGGTTAATCGGTCGAACGATTATCCGAGTAACCGGTTAGGCAAAAGTGAACGATTTGACATTACTACTTTAAACTATTATATATGACACAAGTGATGATTTGAATTCCATGAGCGTCAATTTTCCATTCCTCAGCAGTAACATACCATATGCCTCATCTAGTATCATATATACATTTCTCGATTAATATGTTACGTTTGTGTATGTCCACATTAAACGGACTTCCTTTGCACTTGATACAAATTACTCCAACAAATTTAAGAGTGAAAGAGACTGAAATATTCACTAAATATTTGTTACAGGCACCTTCAGGTACCTTCACGAGTTGCATGACAAAAACGATATGTATGTGTCTCAATGGTACCAGTGAGACCAGTATAGTGTTCTGGTATGTTAGTTTACCATTTTTGTCCTATTCAAGATTGTGACATTAGTTTTTTGTCCAGATAATAAAACTACAATCAACTGCTATGTAAATGGGAGATTTGGCTAGCTGTACAATCAGGTTTAACCCATCAATTTTATTTAATGTTTGTACCAAGTAAGTTATATGACAGTTGTTTTCAAGTTGTTTTGTTAGTTGAAATAGTCAGCATTGGTTTTGTCAGTTTTTTTCGTCTTGTCGTTTTTGATTTACCTTAGAGTTCGATGTCTTGGTGCGTTTGTAGCAGGAGACACTATCCCTCTCTATTCGTCCCGTAGGTCTCGTCACATTTTGGAGTCATTGTGATTCCCTCAGTTTTTGCTTTATCTCGATTTGTATTTTCTAAATGAGATTGTAACAACGGTAAACTACGTTTGCTTCAAATTTCAGATGGGTATGCCATTTCATCCGTTATTTGAAAAACACACGAATTATAATTAATGCATAACTTACATGTGTATTAATCTTCATTATTCATCAGAAACATTTGATAATAAGGGGATTTCAATTGTAATATCTGTTCACTGTGTGTTAAGCAGGATTATATACTAGGTTCGACAAAAAGTATTTGTTAATTATTCAAATTGATGTAATGATTCAGTATGAAAATTTTATCATAATAATTAATCAACTTTTGATTAAAGAGATGAAATTATTATTTGACGTTTTCAAGGTTAAATGTCATAAGTCTAAATAAATGTATGAATAGATGATTTGATTTAATTTTATTATATAGCAAAATATATATTATACATCCAGAGATAAATAAACAGATTATTGCAAATAGAGTTACTTTCAGTTGTCCATAAATTAAATCTTCTACTCTATGCCTATTATAATGATTCTTTTCAAATATGGTGCAAAAGCAATATTCATTTGTGTCGAATTACATAACATAAAGATATATCAGCAATGAATTAAAGTAATACAATTTATAGATATATTTTTTTCATGTCAGTTCAAATGTAGCGGGTTTTTTAGCAGTCCAGTGTTTTCTGTTGTTCCATTGCTTCCTCTTAAAAGTGACCTGATGTGTTTCCCTTGGTTTTTGTTTGTGACCAGGATTTGTAATGGGTCTTTCATATCAGAAAGACCATGTTTTGGTAATCTCAAGACAGTCAACTGAAAGAATATGATGTTAAAATTAATTTTAGTAGATTTTTTGTGAAATTAAAAGACGATCTAGCAAAACAGACTGCACATTCTATCAATTTATTTTCAAGAAAATTTTTGAACATCAGGACTATGTCATGTTAATCTTTATAAAACATCATGACTTATAGAAAATTTAAACATTTGCAAGTAGGATATAGAAACACAGGTACCGTATCTCGGTCCCATTAAACTTTAATGACGTCTATAATAGTTGAACTTGTTATTCTTTTATTATACTTTTTATATAGAACTGAGAATGGCAACAGGAATGTGTCAAAGAGACAAATAAAGGCAACGGTAGTAAACCGCTGTTTGATTGAGAGAAAACAAATCCGGGATGTTAACTAAAACCGAGGGAAACACATCAACTATAAGAGGAAACACTGAAAAACTTATATAAGATAACAACTGCCGTTTTCCTGACTTGGTACAGGACATTTTAAGAATAAATGGTGGGTTGAACCTGCTTATGTGGCTAGCCAAACCTCGCGCTTTTATAGCAATGCTAAATATGCCACTAAAATGACAACATTACATGACGGGAGTACAGTACAAATAAAATCAAGAACGTTCAGGACACAAATAAACAATACAAAAGTACATTTCGACATGGTAATAGTTATCAAAGGTACCAAGCTTATAATTTGATACTCAGACGCGCCTTTCTTCTACTTAAGACTCATCAGTGACGCCAGACGCCTGTATCACTAGAATAACTTATTTAATTTATATTTTGAACAGAGTATTCGAAACTAAATGGTCATTGAAAACACCAATGGACGGATTGCTACTTTTTGACACTTTACGATATTAAATTTCGATTAATTTTATTGATCTTATTGAACTGTTCAATACGAAAAAACAATTAAAAAGTATTCTTTTACTCTTTTCCCATATTACCTTCGCGAAATCCTTCTGATGTTTCACTCAATAAGTTTATATTGTATTTCCAGTTGAAGGGCTGTGTTTCAAGATACAACACATATATTATACACTTGGGTGCTTCATTGCTGGTCTTTTTCACTAACGTCCAGTCCCTAGAGTAATTATGAAAGAGAGGGTTACTGGGAACTGATATCGGAAGTATACTATGATGTAGATGTGTCGTTGATACTACGAAGCTAGACGCGTCCATTTATTGATAATTAATGTCTGTTGTTCTTTTTACCTTTTCAAATGTTTATGTGACATGTTGACTAGAAAGGTTAATAGATGAATAAATTTGCCACTTTCGACTTTACTTATTAAAATCCATTTTTTTTTTATTACAGTTCCTCTTTGACAAACTTGTTCCTCGATTGAATTGTTTTACATTTGTCATTTCGGGGCCTTTTATAGCTGACTATGTGGTATGGGTAATGCTCTTGTTGAAGGTCGTACGGTGACCTATAATTGTTTAAAATTTCTGTGTCATTTGGTCTCTTGAAGTGAGTTGTCTCATTGGCAATCACACCACATCTTCTTTTTTATATTGTTATTCTTATATCCCAAGTTGTCTACATGTTTCAACATTTACAAATGATAATGGTGATGATGATTATTATTAATAGTATAACATAATTATCATTTTGATTATTATTTTTATTACTTTGAATATTATTATCATCATTTTAATTATTATCATCATAATTTTTTTTTTTCATCTGGAATAAACGCATTTGATTTTTTTTTAGGTGCGATCATTTATCGATTAAATGTTTTTATTTGGGATAGTTCAGTCAATTTTGAGTGAAAAAGAAAACCTATCACTTCTAAATATTTTCCTGAATTATTTAGATTTTAGGGATTTAGGTGAATCTGTATGAGTGAAATGTTTTGCCAAAAATTGAGCGTACAAAAAATCCTAAATAACACATAGAAGAGCAAATAGTTAGATTAGTTTATCTCTAAATTTAGTCATTATTAATTAACAAAGCGTGTATTGGTAGTATCTGGACTATGGACATATTTAACCCTTCAGGAAATAAGATTTTTTATAAAGATGGTATTAATACATTTGATAAAATGCAAGGATATAATAATAATTATTTTGCTTTAGGCCAAAACAGACTAAACATAGTATATCGTTCTTCAGAGTTCTACATGACTGGTTTAATGATAGAGACAATGGACTCCCTTGTATTAGCGCATGTGTAATGCATTGTTGAATTATCCTCGAACGTGGCGTGAAGGCAAGTTTCAGTGATTGAGATGGAATTTCAGTAACTGCTGAAACAATATTCCACATTTAAAATTAAAGGATTATCAAACCATTATACAAAATGTTCTGATTTTTATCTTCTGACCAAAGGAGGTCATTATGGCAATTTCAGGAATTAAAAGAAAATTGTGATGGAAACACCATCTTGGGTAAAACATTTCGATGATAATCGTTACAACCAACATGAGAAACATGACGATTCCTATTCAACAACTATGCTGTCGGACTTCTCTGAAACATTGGTAAGCCTATATTAATGAATTGCTTAGGACTTTATTTAAAAGAAGATGAAATATTCTAACCAATTTAGTAACAAATTATCAATACCCGAACCATTTACTTAAATAGGGTTACCTATTTATTTCTAATGGAATTTAATACTTTTCTGTACATTCTGCAGCACTTTCGTTTGAATAAAAAAAATTCGGAGTAAAGTTTAATGCAAGAGAATAATCGTCTGGCAGTAAAAGCATCACTCTTTGATTGAATTCCTGTCAATCTTCATCAAAATCAAAGGTATAGTGTTTTATCAAAATCAAATAAATAGTCAGCTTTTTGATAAAATAAAAAGTTCCGTATTTCATGTAAATACAGACAGTCAGTTTTTAATTTAATTTGATATGTATTGCGTATCTATCATGACGATAAAAAACAGTTGTATACCGTACTTGTGTACTTGTCCTTTTTTTGTTAATCCCAAACTAGTGTCGTCAATGAAATTAACGTGAGAATTGATTTACGGAATATTTTGCACTAATTTTGTAATTTTCCCACTTTAACATAGATATACCATTTTACATATAGTCATGTGTCTTCTTTTAGACTGCATGTATATCTTCAGTGTATTGTCTGACATCTTTATCTATATATTATCTGCATGTTTTATGTAAAAACTAATTTACTGTCAATCAAACTTATTAGAGCATTTCTCTCTTGGATAGTATAAACTTAACTTTATAGTTGTCATCATTATTTTATATTACTCTGATTTGAGAGAAATGTTATTTTGAACAACGTACGATTTAAAAGTTATCAGGCAGATTCCTTTTTCTTTCAGTGTAATCATTCGTATTTAAGAATTGAATGCTTCTTTTTGTAAATTTATTGGGGTGTAAAAGCGTTGACCGAAGTACATTTTGTATGAAGCGCGGCAGCGCTTCATTCTAAAAATGTACGCACGGTCAACGCTTTTACAACCCTATAAAGTTACAAAAAGAAGCATTCAATACTTATAATTACATTTTTTTAGCTATGATCATGAGTACACGAATTTTATATATTTTATTATTTAATTCACCTGTGCACTTTATTGTTGGAGCACGTGTTATCATGAATGAAAAGTTGTATTGAGCAATGCAACTGCTTACGGAATAACACGTGATGTGCAGTTCGCCAATCAGAATAAAATATTATAATGAAACATACATCTAATGTAATTATTCTGAAATATTTCAATTAACGCAACCATCTGAGACCCTTGTTTGCAGTAAAGACATTTAAAAAGCAACTCATAATATTATTTCAATTGATATTTGTGATGTTGGTAATGCACTTTTTTTAAAATTCACCAGATTTTTGGACAGAGCATTGCAGAATGAAAGTAGTGTCTTACGGTATGATAAGCCCGGTAGAAGACAGAGGAGAAGTCTGCAAGTCTCGTTCGGTATAATTACCCGCTGTCTAGTAAATTAGCTTCTATGTGATAATACTTTGAGACTAGTAGTTTGGGAAACCTTTTTGTCTACAATAGAACTTACATAGAGATTTAAATGTGTTTCATTCAATCTATTGATCTATTTGCATGAAAGTAAGCGGGAAACAACTAGGACAGACATGAACAAACAACAACTACAAACTTACAGGTTACAGGCTAGCGATAGGCACATGATAAATATGGCGGTGTTTAATGTTGCTGTGAATCCGCCACTTAATCTGGCACAATGGTGTAAACCAATAACATAAGGAACCAACTGTAAAACATCAGTTGAAAACGGTTCATTATATATGTACATGGCCAATGAAGAAGAAAAAAAGATAAGCGACACAAAGTACCCTTCCAACAGTACTCGTAGTTACTGAAACCTAGTTTTAATGTTTACATTTTTATATCTAAGACTTATTATGTTGTATCATAGTTAAACAAAATATTCACGACAACTAAGTAGAATGTTTCCTGTCTTTCAGTAACTTGATATCTCAAACTCCTTTGTAAAAGGCAATGGCATCTGTATCCCATAATTTACATGTTTCTGTCAATGGGTAGAGGTTAATGATAATTTCTATTCGACGTGACCTAGATGAAATTTCTTTAAATTAAAGCTGCCTAATAAGCTTATCGAAGTCACTAGTTTCCATCAATCACCAGTTGAACCCAATAGACAACTTCAGTTCATTTCAAAACAATTAATTAACATACGGGCCCTGTCTCTTTGATGAGGATCACGATGCTGTCACAGTGACAGACATAAATAAACGTCCTACAAAGAAGGGAAACTTTAATGACATATAATTGACTACAACATAATTAATATCCTCATAAAACATCTATATTACTTCATGATATAATTAGATATAGTCTGTAACATGCATATACTATATTATTAGTTTCATCTACCCGGTACATAACAATTACTGTAATTATTATGACATTTATCAACCACTCGTGTAAGACATAACATTACAAATTTTTTGTAACCTTGTTAACTATGTAATTTGTACGAGTTTTGTCTCCAGGGTGATTAAACGGTTTATTTGATAAATTCTTTTGTATGTTTACTACAAACATCAGGTGTTAAAAGACTTGTAACATCTGATTGAGAATACTTTTGTTTTGCGAACCTTTTCAAATTGATAGTACAATCCATAACAATTTAAATTACTAATGCTTATTTTCCGACACCGAATTAGATTGTGGATTTCTTGCTTTTTTTGTGTGTCTGTTGTTGCTATAATAGGAACACCATGAATTAATTGTTCATTGCGGCAGACCAAATTCATTTATTCATGTAATAAATTAGGCTAATATAAGGTGTAAAGTAAATTGTCATGAAATCACTACTAAGGAAGTCAATGTTCCACAGGGTAAAAGTTTCAGCCAGATCTAATATTTTCAGATACATTTAGATAAATTCATGAAAACAATATGGAAAAATGAGGGGAGGAATAGAAAGATGCTTTTAGTGGAAACAAACTCATAAAATACAATATCACTTTATTTCTATTCTGTTATATTTGGAGTTTCCATTTTCTATTTCTATATTTTTTGTATAACCTGTTTTGTTAGTACTTTAGTTATAAGTCGTTGTATTAATTGTACTGTTTTAACTGCACACATATATCTTTGGCGCTATTACGTTTGGGGTTCTATAGTTCTATATAAAGCATGCATCGAGATGTTTATTTCTAAGAACCACAAGTTCTGCATAGTATTTTAAGTATACTTTATTGATTTCTCAGATTGATTTAGCTTATAGCTTTATTTTGTTTGGTAGATATATTATGTTTTATTATCTTTATCAAATTAAGAATCACATTGGAAATATATGAGTCTCTGCATAAAAACCAAATCTACTTTATGCCGGTCACCTATAAGACTTGCCTCTTATTTTTCATATATGTTTTTTTAAAGATTCAATTATGTTATATTGTTTTAATTTGCAATCAAAGTGTTTTTTTAAAACATTTCCAGATATTAACAAGGAGTTTTATCAGTTTGAGTTTTGGATGCATTATGCATACTGTACATTCTTTGTCCGGTTGCTTTTGAATTGACCTGATGCACATATCTGTATTCATTGAAATATTGTTGGTGAACTACTTTAAGAACTAATAATTTCATAGATAAAAGATGATCTGAAATTGGCACGAAAATCTGAATCCCTAAATTGCTAAATATTTTTAATTTTCACTACAGTAAAGAAGTATGTTTGTAAAATCTGTGGCAAGTAAATTAAAATAAAGAGAGATACGATGAACGAACAAAGCCAAAAAAGAGAACGTGGTTCAAAAATTTAAAACACTCAAAGCAAAGTCAATAACTTAAAATCCCCGGAAATAAATGTTTGGTGTCATACCGTAGAAAATATAAAATATGTTCGCTTAATGTGTCAAAAGTGGTAATTTTATAACAAGAAAGCATTATAACATGACTTGTACATTTTCATAAGTTAACTTAGTTTTAAGCCTAAAAGAAACAAATCATTACAATTAATAAGAAAAATGTTACTGGTCATCAGGTATATAACATATGTAAATATGTCCAAGTATATATATGTCCAGGTCTACATGATTTATAACTGGAACTAATCAACCGATTGTCACCACAGATTGGCAGCTATAGCAAGTGGAAAGACAAATGAAATGACCTCGTCGTTTATATTTATCCTTGTGTGACTAATCACAAGAAATGGGTCAATAATTAATGATTTAACTCCAGTGGACGAGTCACCCAATCAAAACCTGCATTTTACCCCTATGTTCTATTTTTAGCCATGGAGGCCATCTTGGTTGGTTGGCAGGGTCACTGAACACATTTTATAAACAAGATACCCCAAAGATGATTGTGGCCAAGTTTGGATTAATTTGGCCCAGTAATTTCAGAGGAGAAGATTTTTGTAAAAGATTACTAAAATTTACGAAAATGGTTAAAAATTGACTATAAAGGGCAATAACTCCTAAAGGGGTCAATTGAACATTTCGGTCATGTTGACTTGTTTGTAAATCTTACTTTGTTGAACATTATTGCAGTTTACAGTTTATCTCTATCTATAATAATATTCAAGATAATAACCAAAAACAGCAAAATTTCCTTGAAATTACCAATTCAGGGGCAGCAACCCAACAACAGGTTATCCGATTCATCTGTAAATTTAAGGCAGATAGATCTTGACCTGATAAATAATTTACCCCATGTCAGATTTGCTCTAAATGCTTTGGTTTTTGAGTTATAAGCCAAAAAATGTATTTTACCCCAATGTTCGATTTTTAGCCATGGCGGCCATCTTGGTTGGTTGGCCGGATCACCGGACATATTTTTTAAACTAGATACCCCAATAATGATTGTGGCCAAGTTTGGTTAAATTTGGCCCAGTAGTTTCAGAGGAGAAGATTTTTGTAAAAGCTAACGACGGACGACGACGACGACAGACACCGGACGCAAAGTGATGAGAAAAACTCACTTGGCCCTTCAGTCCAGGTGAGCTAAAAAGGAAACCGACGGCATAGATTCAAGTTGGCAACACACCAAATATATTTTTTTTTACTCCACTTTCTTATATCTTTTATTTTTCACGACATTAATATTAAGAAACTTCTTCATGAACTTCAAATATAAACTTTACAATATAAAGTTTGCAATATAAATGTGTATAGAAGTTATATCAAAATGTTTCAGTTTTCATAAGATCGCTTGATAAGCCGACACTGTAATGCTGCAGAATGTACAACGAAACACCAGGAAACGGTAGTATTTCTAGAATTGATCTTAAGCTTCCCCTCCCCTCAACATTGATTTTCATGGTTCATACAAAGTGTGTTGAGAATATAAAACAAAATATAAAACTAAGTATAGGTTTTAAAACATATAATCATGGACAACATTAAGTGCTAAGGTTGCAGTAATAGTGACAATTAACTTCGTACTCGGATTGATTAGTTTAAACATATTTATCTATAGTGGATTGGGAAACAAGTTTTGCAACTTATATTAATCCCTTTCCACTTTGCAGGTACGAGTGCTGCCTTGTAGCGGCATTAGCCTGCTCTTTTTCGAAAGCTACCAGGGTGTCTTTTACGTGCAAGAGATATGACTCTCTCTTAACACGGGTCAGTCATTTATCGTCCCCCTCCGACGGAAAATCATCGTTTCTTATATTGGCTGGTGTTTACTTAACGTCCAGTGGCGAATGTTTCATGCATATCATTTGCATGTAATAGATTACTGTTTACTTTACGTCCAGTAGCAAATAGTTCGTGTATAGTCTTAATGATATTTTGTTTTATTTAACATGGCTTTACCTTATTTGCATAAAACGTGTGTATTCATGATGTTACTGACGTGACACAATATTTCATGTTTATTTACTTTTTACTGCCACAAAAGCGTTATAACAACATATCTTTACTATCATTCAAATTGTCATAACTACAATTTGACATTTGATGTCTTTAAAAACACAATTGTTCATCAACAAGTTTTGAAGCAAAAACAAGTGTTTCCTTTGTCTTAGTAGTTTTATACCGTGTGAAACCTAATGGTTCTCTCTTGGTGAACTGACCAACCTTAGCGATTTGAAGTTACGTCAAGACACGATATACATAAAGTTACATGATGATGACATGTGTGTGGTAAAAGATGGAAATAGAAACAATTATAATATTGTTTTTTTTTTATTTATTAAGTTAACTCTTAAACTTATCGTCTATATAAGGACATTTTCTTTTTAAAATTTAGAGTTCTGATATTTTCTTGTCAGTGTGATATGAAATTTTATTCAACTAATGGATTATGAATGTCAGACAAAATTTATGCAAGAGAAAATTGAATAATCCGATGTATAAATAATCATCATTGCAATGCTCAAAGTAGCACCGAGATATCTTGATAGCCATATTCTGTCTGATCAAACTCTCTCTCTCTCTTTCTTTCTCTCTCTAAATGAAGCGTTATTCTGTTGACATCAATCACTTTGATAGATGATTTGTTTGGGTGTTTTAAACACCACCTAAGCAAGCCTTAAAGTACGCTGTAAAAATATGCCCACAAGCCAAAACATTTAATGCATTGCATATTTTACATGCATCTGTCAACATTAACCCAATCAAACTTTCCAATTAACAACAAACCAAGTTGTTTTAAAATATACTATTTTTTTTTTTTTAAAAGAAGGTAATTCGAATATTTTAAATAGTACAACTTCCTTGTTAGCACGTGACGTCATATTGACGTTACACCCAAATATATTGAAGATGATTGGTTTTTCGTTACCGTATTATCGAATTAGTCAATGTGTTGTCACGCTTAACTGATGTTTCGGTAAAGGTGTAAATTATCATTTATTGATAACAACGATAATTGTATACTGTTCAACCACATTGAATATGCATGACGTTGTGGGTGTACGTGAAACATGAATGACAGGCTTCAATTTAATCATTTTTTTTATTGAATTGCTTGACAAATCATAAATTGATATTTTTATTTTATTTTTTTCCTTGATTTATCAGATAGATATTAAATTTAGAATTTCTTTTTTTTTTTATCCATCTAACTCCTCCGGATCCTCAAATAAAAAGTCAATAATAATTCATTGTGGAATAAAAACCAATGACTTCGTTTCTGTGGTTTTGAGGTTTTGGGTTGATAACTGAGGGCGTCGTTGTTTAGATCTTCCGAAGGTGCTTTCGAACGTGTTATCAAAATTCCGCATTTTAAAAATGTACAGAAGATAAAATGAACGCTAATAGTAATTTGTATCCGACCATCATCGAAATCGTAAGTAAGATTTGTTCTTTTTTTTTTATTTACTAAATATATCACAGTTTTATCATCATATTTCTAATTGGTCTAATACTTTTTTTATGATTCCTTAAAAAAATATTCTGATATATGTAATTTGATTTACACATAACATCCGCGGTCACCATACCTGATATCTATTTATTGATTATAAGCATAGCATCCGGTTACCCTATCTAATATTTATGTTACTTGATTAAGTCTATCATCCGGTCACCCTTTTAAATATATATGTATAACTTTGAATAACAAGTAGGCAATCACCCTACCTGATAACTTCGTGACTCGATTGATATACATGTGTATATGAAAATAAGAAGATGTGGAGTGCTTATTTTGCTTATGAAACAGTAGTCCGAGATTACTCTGACGTCCAACGGCTGTTTTGCCAGACAAGCTGGGGCCGTGGGACGTCAGAGCTCGTCCCATATCAAAAAGTGGATATTTGCCCACCCAAAATAGATGCGCTGCTTCGTCGCTTCTGATGCCGACTGACGGCCTTGGAATTATATAAATCGGGCATCAATCTATTCATTTTTCATGTATCTCTTCATTTATGTAAGTTTCACCTACCTTTTTTTTTCCATAGTTTAACAGTTTTCACAGTGACCCATCGGTTTCGGCATTTTGACTTTCACTTTCAAATGGACGTCAAGTAACGAGAGAGTTCGTGGTCTCGAGACTCAAAATATGCAAATATTTATATTTTTTTCACCTCCTTTACAGGAGATCGGTATTAAGCATTTAGTTCCGACCACGTTAGAATCGGAAGCTCTCGGACATTTAGATAACTTGCATCGTAAATGAACGAGGTGTTACATTATGGTCATTTGCATAAATCATCACTGTTTTCTCGTGGTCACGTGATTATCTTTGAAAATGAAAGGCAAAATGCCGAAATCGATGGGTCACTGTGAAAACTGTTAAAATATGGAAAAATAAAGGTTGGCAGGTAGGTGAAACTAACATAAATAAAGAGATAAATGAAAAATGAACAGATTGATGCCCGATTTATATAATTCCAAGGCCGTCAGTCGGCATCAGAAGCGACGAAACAGCGCATCTATTTTTGGTGGGCAAATATCCACTTTTTGATATGGGACGAGCTCTGACGTCCCACGGCCCCAGCTTGTCTGGCAAAACAGCCGTTGGACGTCAGAGTAATCTCGGACTAATGAAACAGCTATCCTCCCAAGTTCAAATGAAGTGGATGTAAGCAATTGTAGGCATCTTTGCGGCCTTCAAGCATGCTTATGCATTCCGGTAATATGGGGACTAAGTCCCCAATTACGGTAGAAAAATCAATAAAAAAAAAAAAAAAAAAAAATCGGGAAAATTTCCCGAATTTTTCATTCTACTAATGAACTCAAAATCGTTAACTTTTTTATTCAGATCTAGTTCCTGTTCCGGTTTTCCCCGCATTTGCGCAGAAATCTATCTTGTTTGCATGAGACTTTGAAAAGAAAATTATATGTATCAGTCTAGTAAAATATAAGTTTGGAACTCAATACAATTTCATTTTTAATAATTGTTTGATTTGAAAAAAAGTTACCTGATGGAAGCGTTTCTTTTGTTTACATTGAATATGACGTCATAACTTAAACAACGTCACAGCTAAATCCCTAACCACAGAACCGAAATCGGGAACGTTACGGTATTTCCGTTTCCTTTATTTTAAAACATGTTTGAGGTAAAAAAAAAAAAAAAAAAAAAAACATACAGACTTCGTCCCCATTCACAGGTTATGCCTGCCTCATATTAACATCTTGTCACCCTATACGAAATATATTCAACTTGATTATGCATTCTCACTACATCCGGTCATCCTATCTGATATCTTGGTAACTTGAAAAAGCATGCATAACTATTAATGACATGCAATCACCCTATCTAATTTTTATGTACTAGTAAGTAGTTTAGTAATAAATAACATCCTGTAACAATAACTGATATCTATTTACTAGTTTTAAAAGAAGTAACATCCGGTCACACTATCTGATATCTATATATATATGTTCCTTCCTGATATATCTCATGATGTAACTTGATCGAGCAGTTATGTACATCATTGACTGAACATAGTATCTATATAACTCGATAAAGTATGCAAAAAACATTCAGTCACCAATAAGTAAAATAATACTGTATAGCAAGCTGTAAAAATACGTGAAAACAATTCAAACAAGAAAACCTAGAGTATTATACCACATCTTCTTATTTCCATATCAACGGTCTGACTTATATATTAAACACTAACGAAACACAAATGTGATATACAGCAAGGTACTACAACTGCTGATTTACAGGATCCTACATATTTATATATAATTTACATACCCATCTTTTTGTTGTTGTAAATAAACTATCAATATGACTGTAACTACAGGATAGATGTTTTAACACTATTTATTCATGTTACTCGTCTCTATAACTAATATTTTACTTAGTTATTAATCATTACCTCCGTCAATCTATATACGCTACTAATCATTACCTCCGTCAATCTATATACGCTACTAAGAGACAATGGAGAGGGGCTGTTGGAAACATAATAAGTACCGATTATCAGGTTGTCTGCATGTTGATAAAATATCAGCTGCTAGACATAATATTAAGCTTTTTGTCGAGTAAGCGCAGCGAACGAGATCAAAAAGCCTTCATATTTTGTCGAGCAGCTGATATTTTACAATATTAATAGGCCGATAACCTGATAATCGATTTATCGGGCTGCATTTGCGTCTTTTGGAAGTATTGTCTTAGTTTCACCAGCAACCGGAAGTTGACTTGATAAGTTCGGGTCAAACTTATCAACGTCGGTTCAAACATTATGACGTCGCTGATATGTCCGGGTCAAAGTTATTAAGGCCAGGTCAACGTATTTGACGTCACAAAGCCGTGATATGGAGTTTTATCATATATTTAGTACAAAATACAGCTATTTTGTATATCTAATAAAGGTTGTTTTTCCAGTCTGTATCACCTACCCTGTATCGCATACCCCGTATCGCATAGCTAAACCCGTATCGCATACCCCGTATCGCATGGTAAAACCCGTATCGCATACCTTTTTTTTTTTTTTTTTTTTACATAAAGTTGTTTTGTTTTTTTTTTGCTTAAGAAAAAATTAATGACGTCATTGTTTGGTATGTAACGTCACGAACGTCAAGTTTTCATATTGTATGTGACGTCACGAACATCAAGTTTGCATATTTTTTGGCACACTAAATGCAACTATAAAAAATACAAAACACTCAAATAAATACAATAATAAACAAAATATTTTTAAAACAGCAGCAGGCAAATGGTAAGGTAACCCAGGTGCTTTGTATAAGCAGTTATTTTAAGGCTTTGAACCAAGACAAAAGCAGAACTGAAGGTAACCCAGTGCTAATCTATCGGGATCAGAAAACAGTTCATATAATATAATACTCTTCTGTTGAAATATATGATAAAGCGTATAATACATGGCAAAATCCGTATCACATGCCGTATCACCCTCGACCAATATCATCCCTCGGGCCTAAAGGCCCTTGGGCTGATATTGATGTCTCGGGATGATACGACATATGATACGGATTTTGCCATGTATTATTCTCTATTTATTAAGAGCTGAGCAGATTGATATAGACAGTTGGACGACCGATAAAACAATAAACATATTAGATCGGAAGAGAAAATGGTTGCTTTTATGACCGATACGTGTATGTCGCAAAGACCCACGGAGTGTTGTTTCGTGTCATAAAAATGTATGTTATTTAGCAAACCTTTAGATGCGATATTGCAAGTATTTTCACAAAAAAAAGTGTATTGTTTATCAATTCAAAACACAATATTCTTGCATGCACTAACCAAAAAAGGAAGCAAAGGAACAGAGCAATAATTGTTGTTCTTCGTCTGACAGCAAAAGTGAGGCTTCCCATGTACATGGGACAGAAGGTCATGTCTATTAGTGGAATAGGTTCTGTGCATGTGCCATCTTATAATTTAAGTTTAAAAAAAGTGATTTATAAGTCTTCTACTTTGAATTTTCAAAAGCAGTTGAAAGGAAGATTGAATTTCACAAAAACTATTTAAGAACAGAGATTTGCATAATGTTGATATCATTTACGTATTTGCTGAGACAGATTCGATATAAAGTGTCATATTTATTACATGATGTACATAGGGCCTTAATAAAAGATAAATGTCAATATATACTGTCATACTCCTTTAAGATACGCAAATCAAAGCAGCGCATTATACATGGACTAGATATTTAGTCTGTTCAGAATATACTGACTGTGATTGCATTAGAATTTTGCGACATCTAAATGCCTTACATTGTTTTTCGTGTATCCTAATTAATATATAAAGAAAGAAGTAAAAATTAAATTTATACAAAAAAAAAAGATAATCTTGTCGATACTTGTATTTTCGCTTTGCATTAACTCGTGTTTTCATAGACTGCTTTTGATATTCTTACAATAATAAGTTGTTAAAGTATTGATAGTTTATTCTGTGAAAACATTGTTAATGTATTAGTTGAAATTTAGCTTATTTCTAGCATCCAGTATCTGCTAGTAGTCTTGGATTTGTGCTTTGTTTGAATGTTGTTTTTATGGTATTCTTAGTACCGGCCTGATTAGTCAAACCCTTTACAGCAGATTTTACAGTTTGTTTTTCTACTGTGCTGCTACATTACTGTCTTAGGTTTAAGGAAAATGTAAGTGGAGTGCTTTCGAAAATGTCAAACTTCGCCACACTATTATGTGCCTATCCCTATCCCTTGTAGATAGTTGTCTCCCTGGCAATAATACCACATATCTATATAAAACATCTGCAAATAATGTCCTATGTTAACCTTCATCTGTGAGAGCAATATTGTAAAATCTCAATAATTAAGGATTAAGGGGGTCTATGTATTTTGAAAGTCCCTCCAAAACAAGCGACTTTAATCTCACCAATTATTTTATCTGAATTACAACAATCCCTAAAAAACCACAACGGTTTTATTCAGTCATAGTGGTCGTATTGTAGTCCTGTATTCAAGAATGAGTCAGAAAACCTAGTCGGCCATCGAATTGTTGACCTGGTGAGGACAATTTAAGTTTTAGGAGTTGATCTCTGATGACTTTGCAAAAACAGAAATAAAGTCTACTCCTAAAGTATATGACAGACGTGTTGATTAGTCAAAATGTAATCCAATTGGAATCTGATCTTCTTGATTAACATCATCATTCTACCTTGAAGCATATTCAATTTGTCTTAAAAATTACAAATATCATCATGCAAATCGCACATACTAATCTGTAACAAAGGGCATGACCCACATGTATATTAGGTTAAGAGCACGTATTTGTGTTATCTGATTTGTTAGTCTACAGCAACACATTTAGAGATCCACCTTATGTCCAAAGGTCATCTGATAGGCAAGGAAGTTAGTCATAAGAGAAGTTTTATGAGATAATAAATGAAAAATAATAATAAAATTTCCTTTAAATCTTCAAATTATACTATGTAAAATTTGTACTGTCATTTTCCTTGCCTCGAGTTAATGTTAAAAGAATGATTAAATATTATGCGGGTTTCATTGACTTGTAATGGTGTTATATAGATTTGGGTCTACAATAAGGTATATTTATTTTTATTACTACCCATAGGATTGCAATAGCAGTTAAAACAGTGGCTGTCTGAGAAAAAGCACTTAATAATTTGTTTGTCATATATTAGTATTCAAGAATATGTCAAGTAAGATAAAATAGAAACATAAAGGAAAAACTTAAGTTATTCTTTCCGAAAATCTTAAAGAAGTGTATTGCAGATCAGTTACATTGTATATAGAATATTTTTATTTCCCAAATTACAGTGCCCATAAAGGGCATAAAATCAGATACAATTGATTGACCTGTAGATGCTGAAAGATTTTACTGCTACCGGTTACATTTACTAATAAGTTTTTAAAATATTGACGTATACACATAATCTCTTTTAATTCATCTCTATAAAATTTCATACTGTTTCTAACTTGATTTCAAATATCTGAATTCCATAGCGAAGAAGTAAAAATAAAACCAAACCCCTCAAAAATATAGTTACAAAATATATTTGAAATATTATGTGTAATATCCTCTTATTGTATTTTTATGACATGATTTAAAAAAACAGTATTTGCTACCTAAACGGACAAGTAATGTATTCGCACAAATTCAATTAACTTTCCGGTTGTAAATTTAATGGTAACCCGTACAAAGATTAAAATGCTTCATTTGTTTTGGGAAAGATACGTACTTTCATCTACATTTGCTGTGTAATACAATTATTTTGTTAATGGTTGTGGTTTGTTATCCATTTCCTCCTTTCAGATATAGATCTTTCCATAGACTAATCGTAAGACAAAGCCGTCTTCATTGTCATATCATGAATTCACATTGTTTATGGTATCTCCTTTTAATGATTGGTTCTGTTAGTGTGTGTTTGTGATTACGTTTTAGTTATCTGTGAACGTAATATTTTCATTTCTAAAAAAAAGTTTACAACAGTGCATAGATATTAAAAAGGTTGTCTACACTGTTTTCTCTTTGCCCCCCCCCCCCCTTTTCCCCCTCATAGTAGTGAGATTTAAAAAATGCTTTAAAAGTGGCCTTCTATGGTAATAATAATTTCAAGACATGCACATGAAAAATAGTTTTTCAACTCTTTCAAAGCTTTTTTTTTTAGCTTTATAGATTTTTGAATAACGTACCTATACATAATTAAATTGTTTTTGTTCAGTGTTTGGAAATATTATATATTTCTAGGATTAACATAAGCTGGTATATTTAATTTATCAATTCAGAACCAAACTTCAATGTTTATTTTCGAATCTTTGCATCAAATTTCATTTCCTTGTTGTTGTTAATGTTTTTTGGGTGTTTTTTTATGGGTTTTTTTTTTTGGGGGGGGGGTCACAAAATCTTTTCCCATTTATGAGGTAACTGTACGAAATCTTCGACGTACAGCCAATGACATTTGAGTACATGATGATATAATTTATCATTTGGATAAGTATCTAGTAAACGCTTGCTTTCAATTACTGCAAGTATTCTGTAGTACTATGCTTTAATTTACTATTGCTTATGTTGTGCTTGTATCATTAATGTGTATTTATTGTTATCCTTTAACTCCTTTGTCTCGGAACTTATTATTTTACACTTCATCGCGTATCCTCATTCTACTGATCGATATCCATGAAAGATCTAGTTTAACCAAAGCTCAGTTGTATGACGTTACCATTGTGTCATTTCTGAGTGACCACAAATATCTTTACCATTTCGTGAGAAAACTATTATCAAACCTGTCAATATTAGCGATAAATCATGGTAAAGACTGTGTTATTTGACTAAAACCTTCACTTTAGTTTATTAATAAGTGTAAACATTAGTTTACTATTTAGTGAAAAAAAAAAACACCTTATTCATTACAAATGCACATAGAAGTAGATTCTAATGTTAATCAATAAATCTTTCTTAAATGTGACAATATATATAAGTAGATGTAGAATGGGCATGAGTGCCAATTAGATAAACCTCCACCCAAGTCACAATATATATAAGTAGATGTAGAATGGACATGAGTGTCAATTAGACAAACCCCATCGAAGTCACAATATATATTAGTAGATGTAGAAAGGACATGAGTACCAATTAGACAAACCCCCATCGAAGTCACAATAAGTCACAATATATATAAGTAGATGTAGAATGGACATGAGTACCAATTAGACAAACCCCCATCGAAGTCACAATATATATAAGTAGATGTAGAATGGACATGAGTACCAATTAGATAAACCCCCATCGAAGTCACAATATGTATAAGTAGATGTAGAATGGACATAAGTACCAATTAGACAAACCCCCATCGAAGTCACAATAAGTCACAATATATATATAAGTAGATGTAGAATGGACATGAGTACCAATTAGACAAACCCCTATCGAAGTCACAATATATATAAGTAGATGTAGAATGGACATGAGTACCAATTAGACAAACCCCTATCGAAGTCACAATATATATAAGTAGATGTAGAATGGACATGAGTACCAATTAGATAAACCCCCATCGAAGTCACAATATATATAAGTATATGTAGAATGGACATGAGTACCAATTAGACAAACCCCCATCGAAGTCACAATATATATAAGTAGATGTAGAATGGACATGAGTACCTATTAGACAAACCCCCATCGAAGTCACAATCTATAATACTAAAATTACGAGGTCCAATTTGTCAGCCGTCATCACGTAAGAACGATGATTCAAAGAATTCAACTTTATATATAACTAGTATAGTACAATGCTGTTGATTAAAAATTACACCACTCCAGACACTTTTGTTTTCCACATAATTAATATTGCCAATAATTAAGAAGTTCCGGGTCGAATCCGATACCGATACCAATAGTATATTCACCTGTTACCTATTAACTTATCTGTACGTTCCGCATCTGACAGGCGCACCACCAAACGCTGTATTTAAGATTTTGCTATATACACGGGTCGTAATCACAGGGTTGACACAACTAAATTCAATCATTGTCACATTGTTCCCGATTGTAGTATTTTAATCAGTATGACTTTCTAAGATGACAATACGAATAATAAAAATCTGGACTTAAAATAAGGCGTATAGGTACAGCATGTACAGTTTTCAATTTGTTAGCCGGAATGGCGTCAAACAGCGAATCAAAGAATTCAACTTTATTTATAACTCATAAAGGACAATGCTGTTGATTAAAAAATACTCCTTTCCAGGCCATTTTGTTTTCCAAATAAATAATAGTACCAATAATTGATAAGTTCCAGGTCGACGGGTTCAAACAGAAATAAGATGTTGAAAGCAGAGAAAACTGTGCATCTTATAATCGGCATGTCTTTATCAGATGACAATACCAATACTAAAATAAGGCTTACGCATAGTTATATTCTTTAATTCAGTCCCAGACCCGCGATATCACGGGTGTGTTCTAGTATATATAATGTTTATAACAGACAAAAATGCCGTTCATATTCTTTTATATAACGAACGTTGTCATTTTTAAATTTGCTCTAGTACATTTAATTAAAATGAAAGCTATTTGTACATCAAGAAACTGCTGATTCGTAACTAAATCAAAATATGAAGGAGTCGTGACAATTGGAAAGTCGAAAGTATTTTACTGGTTACTAAAATATCATTTTTATATTACTGGTATTTGTGTGGCACTTATTATGACAAAAATGAAAGAAAATTTATTATATTATACATATATACATCCATATAAGTATATGTAATTATTTATAATTTATGTAGTGAAATAATCGTGGAGAGTGGTTGACACTTGATGAACATGTATCATTTAAATTAACCATAAGTCTGTTTTCCATTATAATTTGTTTACTGTTTGTATACTTAATTATATTCATTTGTGTCCCCTGTAAATAATTAAAGCTATAAAAGGAAGAACAAGGCTATGACATTTTCTATCTGTCAAGAATGATGTCTACAATTATAACACATATACAATGTACATGTACACATACAGTTGCACATTCCTGTACATGTAAGCACTTATTGACACATCAACCATTACCATTAATCTAAGTAAAATATATTTTTGTTCATTATTATATACTACAAGATTATAAATTCGATAAACAATTTAAAAAATGCACTGCCAATGTGTTCAGTGATAGGCATAAAATATCAAGTACTCATGTTGTCACTTTTTGTCAATTTTTTTAGTAATTTCATTTATGTTATTTAGTCAAGGTTGTTAAAGTTATCAATAATGATTATTACATGTGTGTGAAATAACATAAGACTTCCGATTTTTGTTTGTTAGTACTACCACATTAAAACTAACCTTAAAAAAGTGCAATAACATAGGAAATGCTTATTGATATGCATAGAACGCAAAAAAACACAATTACGATACCAAAGTGACATTCCATCGATCAGTTGTGAACGGCATATATATAAAACAATATGTGTGCCAACACATGAACAAAATTTAACTAAATACAACCATAGTTCAGTCTCTGCGACACATGCAAGAAAACTATATTTTTGTATTAAAGTAGAATCCCGGCATTTCCAACTAAAGTATGTCCATAATCAATGTAAAGTTTATTGATATTTTGTATCCTAAACCAAAAGAATGTGACAAATGGCAAATGACAATCATGGTAATGTATCAGTATCCACAAAGCATCGCATGAACTATAAAAGTCAGGAGCCTTTATATCTTACTATACGGCATGGATTCTGCTCACTGTTGAAGTCTGGAACCGTACGGTTACCTATAGTTGGTTATTTTTGTGTCATTTGGTGTCGTGTAAAGAGTTGTCTTATTGGCAGTTATACCACATCTCCTTTTTTATAATGATAATATAAGAAAAGACCACACAGTAATTAATCCTGAAATATAAAAATAAGAAGATGTGGTATGATTGCCAAATTAGACAACACTCCACAAGTGACTAAACGAAACAGAAATTTATAATTATATTAACTGAACTTTCAAAACATAAACCATTTTCTTTCTTCCTTTCAGCAAACACCAATTCACCACAGTCGGTCATATAGTGCAGAATGTGGAGCCACCGACAATTTGTCCAGTAGTCAAATTATTCCACGAATTCGAACAATTCAATCTGAATGTACCATAGCAGACGAACAAAAGAAACATAAGAAACGAAGACGACGAAAAGCTGTTGATGAAACTTCCGGTTACAGTACTACCTCTTTAAGTGAACTGTCTGAATTTGAATCCCCAAGACAAAAAGTAGGACGAAATAAACTCTATCATCCGAATCACGCACGACAGGAATCTACAGAAGATGATCGAAGCGAGCGAAGCCGTGTTAGTAAAGAGTCGCAGGCGACAAGTCGACGTGGCAGCGAAGCTTCAAAGGCAACCGTTCAAAATAACAATAAAATAACAAAAGGTCCTACAGACCGAACAAAACGGGACTCACCATATCACAGGAAAGACCAATATAGAAATAGTCCCCAAAGACCGCCTTCAAGAGCTAGATCTACAGCTAGCCTTCAAAGTGAAATCAGTGTTAAAAGTAATCAAAGTGCACAATCAAAACAATCGAGAAGAAGCTCAACTCAGTTCCGAACGGACAGACCTTCTGATGAAAGGTTTGATCCGTTCGCTTTTATTCAACCAGTCCCCGAACCTTTTAGTAGAAAAGTGAAGAAAACTTTAGGTCCTATATTTGGGATTTTACTTTTGCTCATTTTAGCTGCAAGTTTAGGTGCTGCTATTTACTTTGCCGTAGAGCTTAAAAGTAAGTTTGTGTTTTTATTTTACCTTGTATACTTGAATTCTTGCAAGACGTTATTTATATTTATTGACAAGTTATTGATTTGTGTTTTAATGATGCTGATGAGTAAAATTTAAAAACAAACATTATAAGTACTTAATTTCATTTAATTTTTAATTGAAATGTGATATTAAAGAAATTGATATAATCTTCACTGATGAATCTTATGTAGACGAAACGTGCGTCTGGCGTATTAAATTATAATCCTCGTACTTTTGATAACTATTTACAGGACACAGTACTTCTTAGTATGCCTGTTTTAGCCGACTATTCAGTATGGAGTTTTATTGTTGTAGGTCGTACGGTTGCATATACATGCCATTTGTACTTGCCAACATTTTCTTCATTTGAACTTAGGTGGATAGTTGTCTCACTGGCAATCATACAACATCTCATTATTTTTATATTATACATGCGCGTTATTGCTATTCAGCTTTATATATCTATTAAAATTTCGAAAATGCAATCAAATATCATCAAATGAAAGAAGCGGGAATTGTTGTATTTTTAACTATTCAAATGCTGTTTTTTTCTTCTTCAGAGAACCAAGATACTGAAATAGGTATGTATACTTTGATGATGAATATAAATTTCAGTTCTTATAAAGCCATAACACTTCTTTCTTTTTTTTTAAATACCGAACTCTCAACGAAATTTAAATGGAAAGTTTATAAAACGACAAAATCAAAAGCTCAGACACATCAGACACATCAAACGAATGAAAAACGACTGTCTTGACTTGGAACAGGCATTTCCTTGTGTATAAAATGATGGATTTAACCTGGTTTTATAGCTATTCAAAGCTCTCAATTGTACGAAAGTCGCATACAAATTCCAAAACGCATATTCCATTGGAGCTACAGTTTTTGTTAAAGATTAACTCATGAAATAGTTTTAGTCTGTATAATTTAGTACGCCAGACGATCTTTTATATTATATACATAAGGCTCATTAGTGGCGCTCAAGACAATAGGACGGCAACATTATTAACAAAGTTGAAGAGCAGTTAGAACAAAAAGTTGTGCCAATATCAAATATGGGTGTAACTGAGAGTCCTTCTACCAAAATGGCCGTCAAACCTAATTGGATGGCATACTAATAAGGGCGGAAGACAAAACGACTGATTATGATTCATATTGTTATCTACTTATAGAAATTTTCGTTTTTAAATATTGTTGTATGATTTTGTGGTATTTAACTTTCTGTAAAGTCATTTCCGTATGGGTGTGCAGGAATCCCCTTTCGTCTTTATACCTTCCTGTCAGTTTGCTTGTGCAAATCGTGTCGGCCTCAGAAATTCTGAATGCCATCCCATGAAGGATATTAATGATACATGCACTTTATACTGTTGTTGCCCTCACCCAGAGGGTGTACTAAAAATAACATTGGAATGTCTTTCTGCGAGGTCAAGGTCTTCCACATGTTTCAAATTGACGAAGTCGCGTCTTTAAGAACAATGCTTAATAGACTACATATTTAGATTCAGCCATGTATATGAGTAGCTCTCATATGGATATTGCTATTATTAAAATATAGTATATACAGGGGGAAACAGGTAATACTTCAAAGATGATATTGTTTGCAATACCTTGTCATAACATGAATAGAAGGCGGCGATATTTCGTTTCGCAAGCTTTGTACACAGTTCCTTAACTTATTATTTGGATGTTCATGGTAAAATGTGGGCCCTTTTTTTTTTTAACTATAAACAGGACTAATGAGTATATATCAATGATTGGAATTTTTCATTCAATAAAAACAAACTACACACATGTTCTAATGACCTACAGGAAATAACTTGACCAATTCAATTTGCCTCCACGTTTGAATGGTATACATAATACCACATCTCCTTATTTTTCTTTAAATAGTACTTGGTATTTTAAAATTCCGTGACTGTACAAACTTAATTATAATATAAATTACATTACAGTTGTTGAAATTAATTATTTTAATTTTCTGACCTTGCTCATGAATTTCCAGTTATAATTAACTTTATCATGTCTTTAGTGTCATATCATTTTGATGTTGGATGGGTGTTGTTCATACGTGTTTTGCATATATAAGAAAGTGACAGCGGAATAATCATCGGTTGTTCTTTCTCAAAACATAAACTCAGCGCACCTGCTTTTAACGCTTTTAAAACACTTCAAACACTTGTAAATGGTTCCTGACGATATAACACTTGAACACTATTTTATGATAACTATATCTATTGATGTTTATGTAAAGTAGTATTTAAAGTCACATAGCACACACTTGGCTTCATATATCTGGTGACGAATGAAACGGACCTTTGTTTGTATGATAAACTCGGATCCGCTGTTGAAAGCCCCAGATCACTTTGCCTTCGCCAGAGCTTCAACACTGCTATCATTTTATTTTCAATTCATAAATAATATGTAACTGAATTAACAATGAGCGTCCAACTCCAATAGACATAGTAAGAATTAAAACGACTACTTGACTGTTCGGTTGAACGTTTTTTTTTAAATTATAATTCACTTAATAGATATAGGCTACAGTAATATACCGGTATTCAATAGTCAAAAACCGATTGAGCGAAAACAAATCCGACTCACAAACAAAAGAAAACACTCTCTAATATCACATCTTGTGCGTATTCATAATTAAGGAGCTATAATCATTTATTTATATTAATTATAGAATTTTAGTTCATTGATTAAAGTTACTGGGTGCTTTGCAGTAAATTATCCTAAATCTGATATAGCATAGAAGATATAAAGACGTTATCTATACTTTTTTTTATTTTCAGAAATGTTACGAGCCAGTCTAAACATGAAAATTAAGAATAACAGACTTGGTAAAAGCCTGGACGAGCTTACACCATCGGACTTCAAATCACTGGCTTTAGCTTACTGTCAACAGGTAAAAAAAACTAGATTTTGGAAACATATGGTTATTATTATTAATATTTTCAACATTTCTGAAATAAACAAACAACAGCACGAATATTTCTGTGCAATGGATATTTAAACGTTTGCCAGTAACATAGGGAGAAAATATAAAGGTAGCAACATAAACCATGATAGTTCATAACCCATAAAAAAAACCTAGAAAAACAAACAACACGACAAACGACACAAAGTAAACAACAGTACACATTTTAAGCACTGCATAGGAACACAATGGAGTAACACGAATACCTGTAAAATCCGAATATTTAACTCGGTTGTTTTAGAAAGGTAATCAGTCCATGTTCCACTTAGGACACCAATTTTGTTGATTATCGACAATAAAAATCGTATGATAAGTCACACTTGATGCTGTCACGATCAAGGCAATGAGAAAAGAGAAAATTAGAAACATCGTCCCTTGATAATACTGTCACAGTATTCGTTAATAATGTATACTCATCAGACAATCACTTGATAGTAAAACAATACATGTATTTTATTTGATATTTTATTTGATAAAGTGTTCTGCTTACAAATATTGTGATAACAAAACTTATCTCTGCAGCTTTGCTTATCAATCTGCTGTGCTTGAACGTATTTTTATACTAGCATATCTACAACTGGAAAGAAGAGTATATCATAAGGATCCACAGATAGATTACTTTTGATGTTGTTTTTTTCTATTTACAGATGGATGATTACTACAGAAACAGTCATTTTCAGAAAACATACAGAGGATGTGAGCTGGTTTCTATAAAGTAAGCATAAATTCAATTGAAGTTCTGGCACTTTTGTAAATATATGTTATTTCAGTCACTTTGTTATAGAAAAATATGCTGTATGTTGAAATCTAGGTTTATTTTGATTATTTATTCTGTTGAGTTTTGTTTGGTCGCTTATTGACTTCTACACCCATTTCCTTTACTTATCTTTTGCTTTAACATACGATTGGTCGAATAATTTTATGTCTTGCAGGAACACATTTTTCTGCGTTTTATCAATTTCTGAGTCAATATGTTAAAAAAAATCCTCTTATTTGTTTCCCCACATTCAAAAACAATTACGCAAAATGTCATATAGTTTTGGTTTGATTTAAAATTTTATTATCTCTTTCAGGAATGAGCGCATAAATTTTACATTATTTTTCATCGAAAACGCTGCTTCAAAGAAAGATATAATATCAGTTATAGAAACTTCGGCTCCTAAAGTACAAGACAATGGCGAGAATGCAAACGTAGCACTTGTTGATAAATTTGAAATTGAACTTGAAAATGCTAAAATTAAAATAGAACATGAAAGGACGCCGGTGAATTTCAATAAAATTATTACAACGACAACAAGTACAACAACGACGACGACAACGACGACGAAGAAACCAACAACTAAAATGAAAACAACAACAGAAACAACGAAAGCAACAACAAAGTTAAAAACGACTTTACCAACAACGACACTAAAGACAACTGAAACGTCATCGATATTAACAGCAACAACAACAAAAGAAACAACAACGAAAGTTTTAAAAACTACTGTTACAACACCAGTAACTGTTGTAAAAACAACTTCCGGATGGGATGCTGGGTGGAGTGAAGACGATATATGTAAGTAACTTATTAGAAAATAAGATATCATAGTAAGAAATGAGGCACAGTTGTATGATTAACGATGTGAACAGGGGTAAATTATGCTTTGCATGGCGATTTTGACAGGTTGTCTAATTAAGTAATTCATTATGTAATTATTTAGGACCAGCAGTTCATAGTTCTGCTGTTTTACTATGCCATGGATCAACTGCATAAATAATTGCTAAGCACACCGTTTGTCGAAGAGTTTTGTTCTTAATCGATCCGTCATTCGTCGAGATATAAAATCACGAAGAGTCACATCATGTTATCCAATGAAACACATCCATAATGATTGCGATGATATAATCATTCATTATAATTTGTTCATAGCAATACTTGGTAACATTATTTTACTTTATTTCAAAGCTACCCTGTACTGTGAAACTTGGAAGTTTTCTTAATGACTATGTAAGGACCTTCTACCACAGGAATAGATTACGTAAGGTGTATTTTGCAAAACCTTCTGAATTTTGGTCCTTAATGCTTTTGATCTAATTACTTTTTGTTTTCATTTTATTCAACTTGTTTAATTCTAGCTTCATTGCTGAGTCTTTTATAGACGAAATTCGCGTCTTACGTACAAAACTTCAATCTAATTAAAAACCGATCTCTCATCGCTCCTGTTTCTGATATGTCGCGCGTGAATTCCCACGCGACATATCAGAAACAGGAGCGATGAGAGATCGGGTTTTAATTAGATTGACAAAACTTGAATTCTGATTTTGTTTGATGAGTTATAGACAATACGCAAGGTATCTTTTTAAAAGAAATAACAGCATAAGGAAGACCAATTAATTATAATCAGCTATCAATGTTGTTTTTTTCTTTTCAACAGTGTTTGCGTGGGAACCATGTTATATGAGTGGCGGGAATTTCTATCCGTATCCGACAGATTGTAACAAATATTTTCAATGTGAACATAGTGTATCACTGGTGCGGTCGTGTGCTGGCGATACAGTCTTTGATGTCAATTCTAATGTATGTGTACCACACAGACCTGGTGTAGTGTGTCCGGATCCAGCTCTAGCACCTCCAAGACCACCTGGTCAAGAACCAGAGACGACAACAAATACCCCTTCAATAAACTCGACAACGACAGCATCCTCACCAAAGATCCACACTAAACGACTCACACGACCTATTTATCCTGCAAGACCAGGTAAGAATACGTAATCAAGTTAGTTTATAGTTTCGTGACAGAATGTTTTAACCCTTTTAGCAAAACACTTATTATATACTGTTATATGAAAAGAACTAGCCTTATCCTTTAAAGTCATGTTCCATTAATAGGTATTTTTAAATTTTTACCCATTGAAAATTAATAGTTCGGTTACCATTCAACTTGATATTGAAAAGCATTGATTCGTGTCAGCTTTTAGAGATCTTATTATAAGAATAGGTATAAATATTTCCGCTGATAACAATAGCTCCCAAAACCATTTACAATAAGTCAAAAATGATGTTAGTCTGCATTCTTTTGACTAACAAATTAACATCTAAACCAGAAATATCTCATAGAGTATAGATAAAGGAAGATGTGGTGTGAGTGCCAATGAGACAACTTTCCATCCAAGTTACAATTTTTAAAAGTAAACCATTGAATTCACAACAAATAATAACACAGACACAGTAAGGTCTAATTCATACCTTAACGAACAACTACCAATTTACAGTTACTCAACCTTACGACAAAAAGATTACATCAATTTTCCCATTTTCCCATTTCTTGTTTTATGAAAAAGAAAAACCATCTGATACAACTTCTTCTCATGCATAGTTCTACATGAGTTCTATAATATTAAAGTCATGATAACATTATTTTTATTATATCTTTCCAGATTACGAAAAAGAGCCATGTGTCAAAGCTGACGAAGGAACATTACATGCGCATCCAGAAGACTGTTCAAAATTCATACAATGCATTTCGGGAAATTCAGGTGTTGTTTTGACATGTGCTAAAAATCTGGTATACGACCCAGAAACATCGTCATGTATTTTTCCAAGAAGCGAACTTATTTGTCCTGATATATTACCGTGTTTAGGTAAAAACAATGGTTATTTTTCTCATCCATTTAATTGTTCACTTTATATTCAATGTCAGTCCGGCAGGGAAGTTATTCAACAGTGCTCACCCGGACTAGTTTGGGATCCTTCAGTAAATAGTTGTGTGTTCCACACAGCAAATGCTGCATGTTCGGAAGCCACAAAGAAAAGATAAATGTCTGTTATGTTATACATATTATTTATAGTTATTATTTGTATAATAAATTGTTATTTGTTTACTTGCTGCCTTTCATTATATATCGAATGATTATTCAAAATTTGAGTAAATGTATCCTAAACTCTTAGAACTAGAATCAAATTCTGTCAACGGTAAATCTATGGATTTGCGTTTAAAACCAAATGAATTTATTTATCGAAAGTTTAAATCATAATCAGTAGTAGCCTTTTATCAAATCTTAATATGAAAAAGAAGATATGGTATAGTTATCAAAGGTACCGGGATTATAATTTAGTACGCCAGACGCGCGTTTCGTCTACATAAGACTCATCAGTGATGCTCATATCAAAATATTTATAAAGCCAAACAAGTAAAAAATTGAAGAGCAATGAGGATCAAAAATTCCAAAAAGTTGTGCCAAATACGGAAGGTAATCTATGCCTGGGTTAAGAAAATCCTTAGTTTTTCGAAAAATTCAAAGTTTTGTAAACGGGAAATTTATAAAAAAATTACCACATTCTTGATATTCATGTCAACACCGAAATGTTGACTACTGGGCTGATGATACCCTCGGGGACGAAACTTCCACCAGCAGTGGCATCGACCCAGTGGTGTAAATATGTATCAGTTAAGATTGCCAATAAGACGACTCTCCTCAAAAGACCAATAAATGACACAGAAAATAACAACTGTAGGTCACCGTTTCTCATTATAATAACTTAGTGTTGATAGCAGATATAGGAAATTCTCTTTAAAGTTGGTTCACAAGCTAACTGTGAATAATTTAGAGGATATATTATAGGTATGTCATTCGTCTTAAATTTAGCGCATGATTGTAAGATCATCATTTTTTTTCATTAAGCAAAAAATTGTGTATTTAAATATACAATTCCTTAGACGCACCTTTTATAGGCCCAATGTAAGAATAGGTTAAAATCTTTCCAGTGCTGACAACACGCTTTACAATAAAAGATTAATACCTCATTCACATGCACATGGTGTTAATCTGCATTCTGTAAACTTTCACTTTAACATCTACATCATGAATACCTCATAGAATCGGCATATATTCACAAACAACATTTAATTCGGCATGTCTGTGGAATAGCACTTGTAAATAAGGTACCATTGTTAATTTCATTAAGAATATTTACTAGCTAGACAAAATGGACATTAATTCTAGATACAGAAATCTCAAAGTTTTATTCAAGCAAAGTATAGCCGTGATGCAAAGGTCATAATAACTACAGTTGTAATGAAATAAATCAAAAAACGAATAAGGAATAAGGACTAAGTAACGAATAAGGAATACATAATCAACTTGACGTCCATTCAAATTTTCATTTAATGGGAAATACTAGTTTTGAATGCTTCATAGTTAAACAATTCCTTCATCTTTTACAGTATTTAGAACAAAACTATATTTCATTTTCCGAGATGTAAAACGTAAAATGGATCATCTTTAAAATAAATTTGTTTCTAGCACTGTGTCATCAATTCTGGAGTATCATATACTGACAGACATTAAAAAAGCTTACTTTTTTACCCAATCATGAGTCCTCCTCAAATAACTACTAAACATGCTTACCATTGACAAAATTGACAAAATCTCCCGGATTTAAGCCAAATTTAGGACCAGGAAACATAGCTCGCAGGCGTTTGACAAACTAAATATCTAAGTAAGACATGTAAAAGTCATTACAAACATTATTAAAGACCTTTTTTGTCGATAAATGCGCTATAAGTTTTCCTGTTCAATAATCAATGGAAATTTACCAATTTTCATTGCTTTTACATAAAAAATTAGTACAATTTGTGACGTCATGAATAAAGCGCAGAAACGTTTGAACAAAAGGCTTATACCTATTTATTCATTGTATTAGCTAATTTTGGAACTTAAGTTGAAAAATGGGACCACTGTTGGTTGGGCCTTATCGAACCTACTCTTTTGACCACACAACGCCATTTGCGAGCTATGTTTACTGCCACAACGTCAACTCGTCGAATGCCATGTTCCTATATACAGAAATGCCAAAGAATCGATGGCAGAAAAACATTTTAGCTCTAAATTTTAAACCAAATTATTGCCAAAAGACGCTGTAATGGGTGGGAAAGAGCCCTAATCGGAAGGTGCAAAACAGAACTCTGGCAAAATACGCTAGTTGACCCTTCTGTCAATGATGTAGGCGTTGGATACAGGTAGTTATTGCCTTCGACGGTGATACATAAATTGATTATGTGAAAACCAGGGTTTCGGTGTAATCCACATGATTTGGACATTATCCATGATGATATTGATTCAAACTTTGTTAGACCATAAAGTAATAAATGAAATTTATGTTAAGAGATTTAAAAAATGATTACTTGAAAATATGAATAAAAAAATAATTTATCGTTGCGTTTTTAAAGTCCGTCAGTATACTATTTCTATCCTGAGTACTGTCATATGCTGGTGAAATATAACAAATATCTTGGCTAATGTATCCAGATAAATATCAGGCTTGTAAGTACCACATAATATCATACAAAAACTTTTCCTTTAAAAAATGACATTTTGATAAACCTGCATTTATATTTCTTGTATCGTTACAATTTTTTTTTTTATGTATACAAATTATTTTTCCAAGCACGAAAAACGGTTTAAGATATCTTTTTGCGTGTTTGAAGATAAAGACTACTGTCTTGTGGTTGGTTCCAGGCTAATGGGTACTAACTATTCCAATTTATGTCTTTGAATTATGAATCACAGTTTACAGTTCAAAACCCAACAAAACAGTAAATTGATAGATTGATACATGATATAATATCGAGGAATCTTGTCTACTGGCTTAAGGGATAAACCATAATTTTATCGCTGTCCGCATGCTCCTAATAACGGAATTAGGGTTTCAATTTGCATTGTTTTTTTTTGTACTCCCAAATTAAGGTTCTATGCAATCGTAACATGATAAAAGGTCAATTTAATTCTTTATTTTTAACAGAGGATTGCCAACAGCCAGGGGCTACCTGTTGGTCTCTTCAACATATATATGCACACATTTAAGGAATGACTGTAATATTTTTTCTGTCTATGAAGAAATAACATAAAAAATTTGGTGCACACCGAATAACGTGCGCAGCGGGTTATTTAACAGTGTGAACCACATTTTTTATGTTATTTCGAATAGACAGAAAAAATATTACAGTCATTTCTTATAATTTAATTCTAAATTCCATTTTAAACTGTAGAAAACCATGAAAAAACGTTGATGACGTCGCGGTCACATGACTAAATTATGTCTATGGGCTAATAACAAAATAACGTCAGCCAACCAGAAGACGCGTTACATTCAAAATTAAATTATTCACAATTAACAAAGATTTTTTTAGTTTACAAACTTGTTTAACACAAGACAAGACAATATGTACAGGCCATAGAATGTAATCTGACTACACACTCATCAAATCACTCGCTCACATTTTTACTCACATGCACAGGATAATAAAAGGTTATCATTGTTCTAAGAAAATTAACGCACCGATTTAAATTTTATACTTCATTTACATTAAATTGTTACAGTAGAAAAATCAATAAAAAAAAAATCGGGATAATTTCTCGAAATTTTCATTGTACTTTTTAAATTCCCGCATTTGCGCAGAAATCAAAATTCTTCTTCCTTTTTCCGGTCTCGTTGTCGTGAGACTTTGAGAAAAATGTATATTTATCAGTTTATTAAATGAAAATATAGAAAGAAACACAATACCAATTTCATTTTTAATAATTCTTTGATATCGGAAAAAACAGTAATTGAGGATGTCGTTTTTTCTGTTTACATTGAGTATAATGACGTCATTACTTTAATAATGTCACAATTTAAATCCCTAACAACAGAGCCAAAATCGGAAACGTCACGGTATTTCCGTTTCTTTTTTTTAAACAGATTTTGAGGTTTGAATATGTTTGAATTTAAAAAAAAAATCATACAGACTTCGTCCCCTTTCACAGGTAAAGCCTGCCTTATATTATGGGAAGTCCCCAATTTCTGTAGAAAATTAAAAAAAATATAAAAAATCCGGAAAATTTAATGAACAAAAAATCGTAGCTTTTTTTCCAGACTTTTAAAATCCCCGCATCTGCGCAGTAATGTTCTTCCTTTTTCCGGTCTTGTTTGCATGAGAATTTGAACAAAATATATATTTATCAGTCTAGTAAAATATAGGTAGGAACTCAATACCAATTATCGTTTGATATGAAAAAAAATTACCTGATGACAGCTTTTCTTTATTTACATTGATAATGACGTCATAACTTAAATAACGTCACAAATAAAATCCCTAACAGCAGAATAAAAATCGAAAACGTTACAGTTTCTTTTTTTAACATGTTTGAATTAAAAAAAAAATATCATACGGACTTCGTCCCCTTTCACAGGAAATGCCTGCCTCACATTACAAAGACACATTGATGTGTTTTTTTTTACAACTAAATTTATTTGACTTTATGGGTGGATATAGGAAGATATTTTCGGATTGATATATAAACTTTTCCGCCTGTTGCAATGACGGCTTGTTTTTTTTCAATTTTGAACTTAAGTATTTCCTGTATTTTATGTTCATTCTATCTTTGTGAAGATTGTCTTGCTTCCATTTATTACCAGCTTACCAGTCCAGTATAATCATTAATAAAATCATCTTCTTGTCTCTCTGTCTCTCTCTCTGTCTCTCTCTCTCTCTCTCTGTTAAATTAATATGAGGCAAGCATTACCTGTGAAGAGGGATGATTTTTTTTTTAATTTAAACATATTTAAATTTTAAAATCTGTTAAAAAAGGAACGGAAATACCGTGACGTTCCCGATTTTGGTTCTGTTGTTGGAGATTTGATTTGTGACGTTATTTCAGTTTTTAAGTTATGACGTCATACTCAATATATACAAAGAACCGATATCATCAGGTAACGTTTTTTCATATCACTGATGAATGATTAAAAACGAAAGTGGTATTGAGTTCCTTCCTATATTTTACTAGACTGATAAATATATTTTACTCAAAGTCTCATGAAAATGAGACCGGAAAAAAGAAGAAGAATTTTAATTTCTGAGCAGATGCGGGAATTAAAAAAAGTAAAAAAAGCGATTTTGAGTACAATGAAAATTTCGGGAAATTTTCCCGATTTTTGTTTTATTATTCTTTTATTGCTTTTTCTTCTGTAATAGGTGAAATCGTTCCCTTAAAACGGATCACTTGCAAATCTGATTAATGCGTATTTTGTAATTCAGGAATCTATCATGTTCTGTTTATATGGCGCGTAAATTCTCCTTCAATAAATCAATTGTTATCGACATCGTTTCCATCCTGCTGATGGCCTTGATTTCATTCCTCGTTCATTATCCGGTTCATGAACATATATCTGGCTACGAATCGAACTATGAGTAGTTCTATCATTATCCGATCTAGAAAAAATGATAATTTGTGATACCATTTTTCTGTCGGCCGAAAATCATGTAGTACAGTCGAAAGAAAAAAGTCTACTTCACGATATGTAAAATATTCTCCTGGTAATTTTCCGTAGGTTAAGATGCCTTGTTTTGTTACAACTAAGCACAATGGCCAATATTTCTGTTTCAACTTTCTCAAGATTCTCCTACCTGTATTGGACGCCATGTTGACCATTCCAAAATTGACTTTATCACGATATTTAACGCTTAATGAGGACAAAAACATTGGTGGCACCGTCATATTTGTAAAAAGAATCATTCTCACTGAACTTTTATCCCGAGAGCCACGATAAAAGGCCCATTTTGATGACGTAAATGTGTCCCATGATGAAATTAGTGTAATTCTATAATTTATTTCTGTTTGAATACTTGTAAATATACGATGAATACTGTAGTCATCTCTTATATAATATTCTGCTACGTTTTCTTTTCCTGGAGTATACAGATAAAGCGTTGAAATATTCCATTTCCTTTTCAGGCAAATGCTGAAAAAAATCATATAAAACAACTGAATGAAATATGAAATAATTCGTTGAGCTTTTCGTAGCCCACCTGACCAAAACCTTTTATAATTTTTTTTCGAATGGCGAATTAGAACTAAACTCGTACATAATCATGAATGAATTTTTTTTTTAAATGTGTCCAGTAATTTTACCCAGCAACCAACGTCACCGACGGCTTAAAATGGAACATAGGGATAAGATTCAAGTATTTCTATTATCTTGAGAATCGCTATAGATAGATTAAATCTGATAGAGCAGAAATGTTTGCAGAGACTTGCCTACTGGCTATATTTACACCAAAAATCTGTCAAACAGCTACTATTATAAGTAACTGCATCAAGAGACGACTTATTTATATCTTTTAAGTTTGCTTATTAATAGTATCTTCAACTAATTGAAATCGATAGTCAAATCCGTATGGGAGTTATTGCTACTAAATGATGATTTTGATTATTTTTTTGAATTTTTGCCAATTATATAATAGATAAAGAAAACAACTGTAAACAACAAAAAATATCAACACATGATCTACAAATTTAGAAGTAGGAATCATAAGTAAACTCCTTATAAGAGTTAATGTCTTTTAATGAAATTTTTAACCAGCGTTTGCATATTTGACAAAAGCTTTAGTAGACAATAAAAAATTGTAAACACCAAATTCGATCATCAAGAAAAGATCTGCAAATACATGACCGAAAATGTATGTCGACTTCTTAAATGTGCCCGATCAGCTCTTCTGAATTTAAGTTCATCAAGAAATCCATGAATGCTTAAAATAGAAAAGGATAAAAGAAAAAGTTGCAAGCTTGCAGGTAACTGTAGTTTCGTCGTTTTTTTTTTATCATTTTTGGCCATGACATTGTCGGTTTAATTACGAATTATGATTTTGAATATCCCTTTGGTATCTTTCGCTTTTATTTGTTTGTTATTTTCTAAATCACGTCATTTTGCAGAAACGTTTGTGTAATGCCAGGAAAATAAAGTAGTGCTTATGTTAAATTAAGAGATGATGTTGCTCCCATTCGGATGTCAGAAATGATGGTCTGCATGTAAATGAAAGGGATTTTTTGAATTGAAGAAAAAAAAATAATGTAATTGAAAATGAAAAACATATTTTGATAGAATACATGCAGATTTAACAAAAAACATTTTAAATATCATATGTGAATAAGAATAGATATAGGAAGATGTGGTATGAGTGCCAATGAGACACCTCTCCATCCAAGTAACAGTTTATAATAAAAGTAAACCATTAGAGTAAAAGTGCGGCTTTCAACGCGAAGCCTTGTGAGTTAGATGGTTGTTTTAATTATATGTCTCATGAGAAAAAAATATATTTATGTTTCAATACTGCAATGTTAAGAACAACATAAAAGTGTCGTGGCGATGAACAAGTATCTCAATCTAATATCCATGTAATTTAATCGGTAACTGAAATATCAGAATGAAAATTTAATCTCTAATAAATTTTTGAAATCTTCACAGCAAACGTTGTTTATGAACTGGCTGTTTTGTTTTGTATGTATATTAATGCTTGAAAAACATTGAATATATTTACTTGAGCAAAGTAACCCGTTAACCCCGATCACAAATCTTTTGTGTCTCAGAACAATATAGACAACTGTTTTTAAATCGAAAAGCAAAGTATAACCACACTAGTATTAAGACACTGAATAGTGAATACATAAAAAAAAAAAATTCAAGATTATATTAATAATGTCTCGGACGTTTTCTAAAAGTAGTGCAAATCAATCATATTTTTTCAGGAATAATAGTCATTTGAAATGTAATTCATATAGAAAACTGCAATGTTAGCACTCTTACAACCAAGGGAGTCAGCAAATGGCTTTCTAGAAGGCCTGCCGGAAACACGGCACATCTAAACATTACCAAGGTCCAAAACAAATTTGAAATCCGTCCATTTTCACACATGCTTAGAATAGTGTAGAGAAAAATCCCTTCTCTGTTAGCAATAAAAAGGTCACTGCAAATCTGAAAAAAGTAAATTGTAACAAATGTTTCGACGTTACCTTTTTTCAAAATCACAGTCAAGTTTGCCAAATTTAAAGTCCATGTATGTTAGTTTTCGTCTAAGAGCATTCCATGATGATTCGTTGAAATATGAATATTTTAATCTAGGAGGCAATATATTTATGAGAAATATACTATCATTGTGTTTTTCTACAGTTTCTTCGATGTTGAAGGCATTAAATTCATGGACCGGTCCAATTTTTGGTTCTCCCATTTGTTTCATGTGATTAAAAAGCCTCTGAAGTTACTGGGCCTGTAAAAATATAGATAAATTGTGTCCGACAGCAGATTTGAAAAATGAAATTCAGTTTGCGATATCTGATGCATTCACGGTGTTATATCTTGATATCGTGCTGATATTTACATGAATTATAATCCTGATACCTTTGATAAGTCCCTAATCAAATTGCAAAATCAAAAGCTCAAACACATCAAACGAATGGACAACAACTGTCATATTCCTTACTAAGTGCAAACATTTTTGTATGTAGAAAATGGTTGATTAAATCTGGTTTGATAGCTAGCTAAACCTCTCACTTGTATGACTATCGCGTCAAATTCTAACATAGTGACAACGATGTGTGAACAAAACTAACTGACATAATAGGTAAAAATGTCAAAATAGGGGAACAGCAGTCAACTTTGTGTTATAATCTTAATCACTATAAAAACAAACAAATATGTGACAAAAAAAACAACACATAAGCAAAAATGAAAAACAAAAATTATCAAAGCCCATTAACATAATGACGGGATGTATAAGTACAGAGCCACGTCATATGCATCAAAGAAACACAGAGAGGCATTTAGACAAAGCACATTAGCAAAAATAAAAAAAGGCAAGAATACAAAATTATCATAGAACAATAACACAATGACAGGATGTATAAGCTCAGAGTCACGTCATGTGTATCAAAGAAACCAAAAAGGCATATATAGACAAAGCGCATAAGAAAAAATGAAGAAAAAAAAACATTGTATTTTTTTAAACAATAACACAATGAGGGATAAATAAGTACAGAGTCACGTCTAATAGAGCTATGCAATTATGTCCTTAACTTCTATTTAGAGTTTTACTTTACTATATAACAAAATAAATGTTGCTGTGAACCATTTGGATCGTCGGAAATCCTTCCAAAATATTCAGCAGTCTTTGATATGACATCAATTGACAGAAACATATAATCAGCAGAAAGAAAAAATTATACCATCGCTTCAACAGTAAATTGAACCAACTAAAGCACGAATGCATTTGTGAGAACTTTTCTCTTTCAATTTTGAAATAGGTGATATATATATTTATCTATATTTAGCTGGAATGTTGAGTGAATATTGAAATTACAGACAATAATAGTGAGTCAACTAAATGTAGGCCTTGAAATAATGCAGTTTTATGTACAACTCTTTAAATTGTTACCTATAAGTACAAGTAAAGTATACCGATCAGAAAATATAACATAATTTATACATGTTTATATTTTTTCCCAGACCTTAGGATTTATGAAGCTGAACGTGTTCTTTTGGTACTATCAGAACGTATCTTGAGTACGCTGGGTACGTTCGATGTCAGGCACAGTACATATGATGAAATAAAACCTGTTAAAAGCAGCCTTTAATTTATCTCAATATTAAAACCGTATTCAGGTTGCAGGTTTTTAAATTGTTTATAATTAAGTTCATGAAGATGAACCAGTAGCTTTGCAGTCGTAACAAAAGTAAAATATAAAAAATATTAATTTTTACAACACTACTCATTACTTGGAATCAATAAAATCTTTTAAATATGCCAAAATTTTAAATGATATGGGTAATTTTCTTCCTTTCAAATTAACTTGGTAATGTTTTGTAAAAATCTGACAAACCTTTTATTCTCATAATACAAACCTGATATATTAACGGCTCCAATTAAGTCGTGTTTTGTTGAACTCCTGTAATGCATGATGCCTCTTTGATCCAGCAGTTAATCAACCAGCATAGGAGGCACACTTTCTTCTACGGTAACTAGAAATAAAATGTGTGATAAGCGTCTTGCTACAAATATTCCCAAAAATTGGAAGACTTTATATTAGAGGTAATTTTAAACTGATAAAAATTGCCGGGAACAAATATTTTTTTTATATATTAAAAACGACAAAATAACTTCGATTAAGAGTATTTGTAATACCAGTGTCTTCAAGATACTTAATACTATCGTGCTATATACTTGCAAAAACGACTATTTTTAAGTATTATTGATACGCTGCTACTTTCAGTTTTCCTAAGATTCACAAGTACCTTTAGTTTTGGCTAATGTAACCAGTCGACTTCGATCTGCACTTCGTCGATAAACTTCCCCTCGGCTATCCAGAAGGGAAAACAGATCCTTATTCATCATGTTGTCGGGATCAAGTCTGTCCGCTGAAATCTTATTTTCGATCACATTTTCACTCACATTTTCATTAATGAGTAATATGTATATCGCGCGTGCAAAAAAGATAAATAAAAAAACGTCATAATCTACTACAAGTCTTCTAAACGGTATTGTTACAATTGTAATTGACTCCTTGTACTATATGTTCTTACATGTAAACTCCATTTATAGCAAGTCTTATCAGCATTATTTATAGAATGTTGAAATATAAGATAATATATGTGTTGTATAACAACTGATATAATAATAGTGTTATAATAATCAGGAATTGTGTGCTTACTATATTGGGTAATAAAACAATCAAACGGAATAATGTTTTAAACAAACACATATATATGCAGTTCGGTTTAGCTTGTTTAGTATAATTTACCAGCGATTTTCGTTTCGAATGGACGTGAACTTAGTTATGGGTTTTAGTGACCTACTGGTATTTATTCGTATATACTGTGTAAATTCATTTCAATGCTTCTCATATGGTTAAAATACCGCTCTAAATTAGGGAAAAAAACATAACATGTTTGATATTTTCGAATGGCTTAACAATTTGTAGAATATGTATTGAATTTTTTGAAATTTAAAAATTTAAATGAATAAGCTGTAAAATAAACATATTCATTTATATTTTTTTCTGAGAACCGTTTTTAAATACACATATGCTAGTGAAATATAAACAAATATCTGCACAAATTTATGCAGCTAAATCTGCGAATCTCAAGATAAGATAAAGTTGTTATATATCAGGCCTTGAAAGTAACACATGAACTTCCCCTATTAAATTTTTTTTTGACAAATCTAGGTATATCTATATTCCTTGTAGTCGTTACAACTGTTTTGTGTGATACAAATTCACTTTCCAAACAAGTTAAAACTGTTTAAATTGATAACTTTTTTCGTTTGCGTGATTGAGAATATAGAATACTTTCGTGTGGTTGGTTTCCGACTAATGGGTACTAACTGTATATATTTCTATTATTACCAATTGCTAGATTGACACATATAGTAATGAGAGATCTTGTCTCTGGGCTCAGGGGCTAAATCATTATTTATTGTTGGTTTAATTTGCCATATTACCGAATTATTGGGGTTTCTATTTGCAATGTGTATTTTTACCTTAAGATCTAGGTTTTAAGCAACTGTAACACATAAATTAAAATGGTTATAATTGTTCTTATAAAAATTACTGCACCGATCTAAATTTCTTCTTCATTTACATTGAATAATTTAGTATATATAAAAACACGTAATTTTTTGTATCACTTTGATTTTTTTTGGTTGGTGTAGGAGTATATTTTCCAGCTTTAGTCATTTTACCTGTTGTTAGGAAGGCTTTTTTATTTTCAATTTTGAATACAAGTGTTTCCTGCATTAAAACAAATGTAGAATATTTGTGTTTATTCGGTCTTTCTCCTTTCCGTGCCAACTTTCCAAGCCAGAAAATTCATTGACAAAATCCCCCTGCATACCCTCCCCCAGAAAAGAAAATGGTCATCCCCTTCGAAGACCTTCTATTTTAAAGAAACTGATACTTAACAAACCATTATGAATCAAAGATTAACGTTTGAATTTAAATTATTCGTTTGCCTTTTTATAGATTTGAAAACAATCTGAGCGTCACTGGTTAGTCTTGTGTGGACAAAACGCGCGTCTGGCGTTATAAATTAAACCTTGTACCTTTTGTTAGCTATTATTCGTGTGTTTCTAAGTCCTAAGTGTTCTCCCATTTATTTGTATTGTAGTCCTGTCATGTAATGTTGTCATTTTAATGTTATATTTAACATTGCCATAAAAGCGGGAGGTTTTACATGCCACAAAATCAGGTTCAACCCACCATGGTTTTTTTTTTTTAAATGTCCTGTACCAAGTCAGGAAAATGGCCATTGTTATATTATAGTTCGTTTCTGTGTATGATACATTTTAATGTTGTGTCTCTGTTGTGTCGTAGTTCTCCTCTTATATTTGATACGTTCCCTCAGTTTTAGTTTGTAAACCGGATTTTTTTTTCTCAATCAATTTATGAATTTCGAACAGCGGAATACTATTGTTGCCTTTATTTATACATTAATGTAAATTACCAGAAACAAATTAATTCCAAAACTGATCAGTGCTTTATTAGAGATCTAGGAGTCCCTTATTCCAAATCTAGAATGTCCTGTTTCTCGGGCGTGTTACTGCTCCCTTAATAGATCAATTATATTTCTGGTTAATAATACGCAATTGCTCTGCTTCGTGAGTTACTGTTTCCATAGTATGATTGTTATCGACATCGTCTCCATCATGCTGATGGCATCGGTTTCTTTCTTCGTATATGATCCCGACTCTTGAAAACACGTGTGTTGCCTTGAACCAAACTATGATTAGACCTATCAATGTCGGATCTAGAAAACATGGTAATTTGTGATACCATTGTTTAATCGGCTGAAAATCCTGTAGTAAATTAGAAAGATAAAAGTCAAGTTCCTGATAAGTGAAATGTTCTCCTTGTAATTTTCCGTAGGTGAATATGCCTCGTTTTGTTACGACTAACAGCAGTGGCCAATATTTCTGTTTTAACTGTCTTAAGATTCTTCTTCCTTTATGGGACGCTATGTTCACCATTCCAATGTTCACTGTATCACGGTATTTAACGCTTAATGATGACAAAAACATGGGCGGTAGCGTCATATTTGTAAAAAGAATTATTCTTATTGCAATTTTATCCTTAGAACCATAATAAAACGCCCATTTTGATGACGTAAATGTTTCCCATGACGAAATGTGTTTCACTCTATAATTTATTTCATTTTGAATACTTGAAAATATACTGTGAACACTGTAGTCATCTGTTATATAATATTCTGTGGTGTTTTCTTTTCCTGGAGTATACAGATAAAGCGTTGAAATATTCCATTTTCTTTTCATGCAAATGCTGAAAAATTCATGTAAGAAAACTGATATGTTTGTAAAATAAAATATGTATAAATATAACATCTTCTTGGTGTATTTTGTAGCCTACCAAAACCGTTTACAACAATTTCCCTTTAAAAAAAACTACTGTGCAAATAGGAACCAAAATTTCGGATATTAAGGATTTTCCCCTAATTTGTCCAGGGATTCAACCAGCAAACCAACATGATCGATTGCTCAGTACAGAACATAGGGGTAACATTCAAGTTCAATGTCTATTGTATTGAAAATCAATATGGATATCCAGAACTTAAATTCACAAAATTGACCAAGAAGCCAAATAAGTAAAATAAACGAAATCATGAATTAACTGCTCACAGGAGTTTTTGCAAAAAGTGAAGTTGTGAAAGTTATCTTATTATTTTGAAAACTAAAGCCAAGTCCTTATAGAGGTAACTCCTAAATGATGATTTTGATGATTTTGATTTTTTTTCCTTCATTTTTTGCAAACATATAGTAGATAAAAGAAAACAAGAGTGCACACACTGAAATGTCTCGCCTTCTTTACTAATCATTGATATTATGTTGAAAGTCCTAAGTATAAAGCTTTATTACAACTGTCACATAAACTTAACATTAACCAAGATAGCTAAACAAAGACCAATGAACCATGAAAATGAGGTCAAGGTCAGATGAACCATGCCAGGCAGACATGTACAGCTAACAAAGCTTCCATACAACAAATGTAGTGGACCTATTACTTATAGTTGAAGAAAAATAGACCAAAACACAAAAACCTAACACTGTGTAATGAACGGTGCAATTGAGGTCATGGTCAAATAAACCTGCGGGACTGACATATAGATCATAATATATTTCCATACACCAAATATAGCTGACCTTTGGCATTTAATATTAGATAAAAAGACCAAAACTTAAAAACTTAACTTTGACCACTGAACCATGAAAATGAGGTCAAGGTCAGATGACATCTGCCCGCTAGACATGCACACCTTACAATCATTCCATACAACAAATATAGTAGACCTATTGCATAAAGTATGAGAAAAACAGACCAAAACACAAAAACTTAACTATAACCACTGAACCATGAAAATGAGGTCAAGGTCAGATGACACCTGCCAGTTGGACATGTACACCTTCCAGTCTTTCCATACACCAAATATACTAGCCCTATTGCTTATAGTATCTGAGATATGGACTTGACCACCAAAACTTAACCTTGTTCACTGATCCATGAAATGAGGTCGAGGTCAAGTGAAAACTGTGTGACGGGCATGAGGACCTTGCAAGGTACGCACATACCAAATATAGTTATCCTATTACTTATAATAAGAGAGAATTCAACATTACAAAAATTCTGAACTTTTTTTTCAAGTGGTCACTGAACCATGAAAATGAGGTCAAGGACATTGGACATGTGACTGACGGAAACTTCGTAACATGAGGCATCTATATACAAAGTATGAAACATTCAGGTCTTTCACCTTCTAAAATATAAACCTTTTAAGAAGTTAGCTAACGCCGCCGCCGCCGCCGGATCACTATCCCTATGTCGAGCTTTCTGCAACAAAAGTTGCAGGCTCGACAAAGACTGTAAACATTAAAAATATCACCACTACAAGATCTACACATTTGTTTAAATAGTAGGACTAATATTTGTAGGAGTTATTCGTCTTCAAAATGGGGATGATTTTCCCTAATTTGCTTATTTCGCCAAAACTTATGTAGATAGCAATAAATTGTAATCTGAACAACAAAAATGATATTCAAGACAAGATCTGCATATCTATTACCGAAACTGTCAGCCGTCGACTCATTACATAAGACCGAAGAGTTCTTCTCGATTTAAATTCACGAACGCTCAAACAAATCTTTCAGTTACAACGAGGCTTAAAATAGCAAATAATAAGAACACATTGCGAACCTCCGGGTTACTGTTGTTTGTCTTATTTCCATGACATTGTCAGTTTGATAACGGCTATGAGTTTGAATATCCCTTTAGTTTCTTTTCCTTTGTTCGTTTTTATAGAATTCAAATTGTTAACAGAAACATATTCGGGTAATGCCATTTAAATACAGAAGTGCTTATGCTAAATTAAGCGCTGGTGTTGATCTAGCTAGGGTGGCAGGTATAAGGGTAGACAAAATTGCAAATTAAAAATGAAAAACATATTTTAATAAAATTTAGAATGGTAAGGGGAGTTTGTTTAAGAGGCAACACCCGACTAAAGGGCTGACAATAGCCGAAGGCCCCTAATATGTCTTCAACACCGCGAAAAAATCTCGCACCCACAGGCATGCTGCAGCTGGCCCCTGTACAAAAATGTGTAATAGATCAGTGATATCGGACGTCATAAATAACTCCGAAATATATAAATGAACTAGATTAAAAATCATACAATACTAAGAAAGGCCGGAGGCTCCTGTCTTGGGACAGGCCCAAAAAACCGACGGGGTTGACATGTTTTGTGACATCTCAACCCTCCTCCTATATATCTAGCCAATGTAAAAAAAACCACACACCAATACGCACAGTAAAACTCAGTTTACAAGAAGTCCGAGTCAGATGTCATAGTAGGTAACAAAAACAAACTAAACAAAATGACAATGATACATAAATTAACAAAGGACTACTAGCAGTTACTGACATGCCAGCTCAAGACCTCAATTAAACTGATTGAATGATTATGTTTTCATCATATACATATCAAGCACAATCTCTCCCGTTAGGGGTTTAGAATCATACCATCATAAATAATATAAGAAGAACATAACCCATATTAAGCAATAGAAAACCTAAAATATGCATATTTTATAACTAGATATAGAAATATTTAATAACACATGTTTTAAATAGTATATTTGAATTATTGTTGTTTTACTTTTATGTCTCGGGGAGAAAAGCTACTAGTTATGTTTCAATACGTCAAAAGTAGAATCTTATTGTTAAAATCTGATATGAAATACTTTTTAAAAGAAAGTTTCTTATAACTCGTAACACTATTCCCTTTAGATAATTTGTGTTCTACTAAACAATCTGGTAATATATCAATTGTCATACAAAAAAGACATGTGGTATGATAACCAACGAGACGACTATACACTAAATTTCAAATAAAGTGAATGTAAGCACTTATAGGCAACCGTACGGCCTTCAACAATGATAAAGGTGTAGTATTATCATTATTTTTATCCTTATATGTTTATGTCTTAGAAATATTTTTTTCGATCCTTTTTCGTAAGATGATTTGGTGGTATTACACTTACACATACAAACCTTTAGTGTATGAAATGCTCCGACGTGAAAAATATGAAATAGTTCAATTGAGAAAAGTAATGGCCTAATTTATAAAAAGAAAGTTTACGAAAAACAAATATGACAGATATGAAGCAACGACAACCACTGAACTACAGGGATCCTGATTTTGATCAGGCACACAACAAATGTAGCGGGGTACAACATGGTTGTTAGCCCCCAACCTTTCCCTAACTTTGACAGTCATATAACAGCACTATAACTATAAAAAACAGTTGAAAAGGAATTAACATGAAACATGAACAAAACTGAAAAGTGGTATTCAATATGTAGAGCAAACTGGACTACGAATTTTCCAAACGAATATGTATAACTTATATACCGCTTCAGAAAACCTAAGACATTTTAAGTTTGGTTAAAAACATTTACAAAAACACAAACACAAGATAATTTTTTTAGAATTTCAACCATTTCAAACCGTCCAGAAACAAACAGGATAATCACATATACAGTTTGTTGTTTCCCGTATACTAAACTTTGCGAACTGTCTTTGAGGTATCAATGTACCAAATGAAAATCCATGGGCGCAGCCATCTTGGTGAAGGGAACATGACATAGAGAAGAAAAATGGTAAGTCTTTGTGATTGGTTGTTATATTAAATGGATATTTTTTTTCTCTGGAAAGCCTCTTTAGTATGACTACAGTTAAGCATAGTTTTCTTGTAAAATAATTTACATAGGAATTATTAGAATTTTTTTTACTAGTTGAGGTGAAGTGCTAAAAATCAGAGACATTTTTCTGCGGGATTGTCATGCGTTCTTGACAACCCCAAAATTCACCCGTAAAAGCCATGGGACCATATATTTTTTTGTGTTGTATTTTGATGACAATAAATTGTTCTTTCTTTTGATACCACTTTCAACCACAAAATTTCTTTTATTTAGAATTAATAAACAAAAGGCTAACATTGTCGGCAATGGAAAACTATTTAGTACTTTGTATTCTTGATTAAACGTCTACAGAAGTAGCCCCTATGTTATAATGAAAATATCATTGGCCGAGGGAACATATTTAAAACTTCCTCCATTTATATCATAGGTCAGACACATTAACCGCATTCAACGTAATACACATCTTTCTGATTTGACACTTGATGAATTTTTATTTATATTTTTAAAACAACGGGTAGACATTTATTAATTTGTAAACTTAGTCAAATACCATATGATTTGTATATAACATAATATTTATAACGATGTTTATATATCACAACTCTTGTGTTATGCTCGTGTCTGTAGTGACGTTTTGGATTTCAATAAGCGTTATCTATTTTCCTGGTAAATTATGAAGTCTCGGATTTCGTTAATATTAATCTCTTTAAACCTTCATTAAATTCAAAAAGGTTACCAATTAAATGCTGTAATTAGATTTTTGAACATATTTTTATTATATTGGTATTAATATTGATTTTGGTATCAGTAAATAAAAATTATAAACACATATGCACTTTCACAGTGTACTCCGTTGATCATTCATTTTGGCATTACACTATATGCAGTGTGCATTTAAACATTACAGTACTCGAATTTTCTGACAGCTACGTCAGAATATATATTTTTATAAATCATCTGTACGTTCTAAGTATTTGTTGTTGTTGTTGTGTAGCACATTCTGAGGAAAATGTTGTAACAAATTCCAGGAATAACTCATGTAGATTATATTACTAGTACGGTTAAATTCCAATGAATTACCCTAGGCATAATGCTATCAACGATTAAGATTTGAAAAATAAATATACTTTTTTCAACGATACAGAAAAAAGATATTTTAACAATTTAAACTACCACGTAACCGTGCTGTGAATTTTTGCTTGTTTTAACTGTATGCGTCCAAACAAGGTGTGTGGATATTCTGTGCACATTGGGAACACTAGTCTTATAAGACAGAATGTCAACAAATGACTCTCCCGATGACATAGACATTCCACAGTACAGCCAAACATTACCAAGTGGCAAAACAAGTAGGAAATCCATCCGTTTTCACACTAGGGCAAAAACAGTGTAAGTAAAAAAATCGTACCTCTGGGAAACGAAATTATAAAGTTGTAACTAAATGTTTACTATACCGTTTTTTTAAACCACAGTCAAGTTCCCCAAATTTGAAGTCCATGTATGATAATTTTCGTTGAAGAGCTTTCCATGATAATTTGTTAAAATATGAGGATTGCAATCTCTGAGGCCATATATTGATAAGAAATATACTTTCGTTGTGTTTTTCTACAGTTTCTTCGATGTTGAAATCATTGAATTCATGGACCGCTCCAATCTTTGGATCTCCAATTTGTTTCATGTGTGCTAAAGCCTCTATAGTTACTGGGCCTGAAAAATAACAAAAATTCCAAAATCAAAGGAAAATTTAAAACGGACAGTTCGTTATCAATTGTCAAAACACATCGAACGATTGGAAAAAAACATGTCCTATTCCTGACTTGGTACAGGCATTTCCGGAAGTAGAAATAGTGAATTAAAACTTATTTTATAGCTAGCTAAATATCTCTTGTGTATGACAATTGCAAAGATTTCCATTATATTGAAAATATTTGAGCAAAACAAACAGACAAAGTGGACAAAAATGTCAACAATTTGGATTCAGCAGTCATTATTGTGATATTGTAATCTTTATCACTACAAAAACAAACAACTATGTCAACAAAGAAGAACACAAAATGGCATGTAGACACTGTATAGACAAAGCACTTAAGATGAATTTAAAAGTAAGAACCTTAAAAAACATAGCTCATATGTATAAATACCGAGCCACGCCAAAAGTATATTACTAAAAATAGACTAAACTGTGAAGGTTACAAAAATACAAAGACAAATAAAAAGACCACAATAACACTGAATAAAGATAATACACAACATAAGTACCTAGAATCTATACTTTAAGACAATCATTTAGTATTTGTGAAGTTGTTATATTTATCAACAAGGTCTTGGTATCTTCCGATGAACTTTTAAAAAAAGGACAAGACGTTCTTTGTCATTATCCTTGTTCATCAACTTTCTGTCGAGGCAGAAGGTGGAGAAATTTAAAATTTTAATACTAAAATCGTCTTGTATGTCATTGTTTTTACTTTTTTTAATGGTTACTACAGGTGAATCTTATAAACAAAACATTGAATCTACCAAAGAGCTAACTTCCATATAGATTTTAAATTGCATTTATTTGTACTGTAGTCCTGTCACGTAATGTTACGTGTTATGTTTAACATTTCCATAACAGACCGAGGTTTGACTAGCCCCAAAATAGGTTCAACCTACCTTTTTTACTTAAAATATCCTGTACCAAGTCAGGAAAATTGCAGTTGTTATCTTATAGTTCGTTTCTGTGTGTGTTGCATTGTCGTTTTTTTTTTATTGCACTTAAGTGTTTCTGTTGGTTCGTTGTTTTCCTCTTGTAGTTGATGTGTTTACCGCAGTTTTATTTTGTAACCCGGATTTGTTTTCTCTCAATCAATTTATGACTTCCAAACAGCGGTATACTACTGTTGCCTTCATCTTCTGAACATATATATCTTTTGAATTGAAATAATTTGACTTCTCATAGAAAATAAAATAACAAAAATAACAAAATCCATGGAAAATTCAAAGTAGGAAGTCCCTTATCAAACGGCAAATTGGAACATGCATTTCCTTATGAAGAAAATGTAGAAAAACATCTGCTTTTATAGCTAGCTAAACCTTTCACTAATACTTGTATGACAGTCACAACAAGAATGTGCCCATAGTACACGGATGCCCCACTCGTACAATCGTTTTCTATGTTCAGTGGACCGTGAAATTGGGATCAAAACTTTAATTTGGAATTAAAATTAACAAGATCATATCATAGGGAACATGTGTACTAAGTTTCAAGTTGATATAACTCTACCTTCATCAAAAACTACCTTGACCAAAAACTTTAACCTGAACTTCGCACTATCATTTTCTATGTTCAGTGGACCATGTAATTGGGGTCAAAACTATATTTTGGCATTACAATTAGAAAGATCATATCATGGGGAACATGTGTACTAAGTTTCAAGTTGATTGAACTTCAACTTCTTCAAAAATTACCTTGACCAAAAACTTTAACCTGAGGCGAACGGACGCACAGACAGACGAACGGACGGACGAACGGAGGCACAGACCAGAAAACATAATGCCCCTCTACTATCGTAGGTGGGGCATAAAAAGGTCTATACATACCTGATATAATAACGGCTCCGATTAAGTCATGTTTTGTTGACCTACTGTTATACATTATACCTCTCTGATCTAGCAGTTGTTTAAGATCAGAGATGGTCAGTGACTCTAGATCAGCTAGTTTGGGAGACGCACTTTTCTCTACGACAACTGAAAATAAATACGAGTTGTACATAAAAAGAGATAAAAGATACCAAATGGAATAGCTAAACTCATAAGTCGAAAACATTCTAACAATGTCACTGCAAAACGACATAAAATAACTCTTATATGTACACTTGCTCAAAATATTACTTATGTGTTACCTTATATTAAAGCTGAGTTGAAATGGTAAAATTTATTGCTCGATTATAAGAATTTTTAAATTAGAAACGAGTAGATAAACTTCAAGAGTATTTTCTATATTAGTAGAATCAAAATATATACTAAATTATAAATACATACTTAACTACATACTTAATGATTATTTGAGTTATATTGATACGATACTTGCAGTTTTCGTTTCGACTCACCAGTACCTTTTGTTTTGGCTAATGTAACCAGAAGACTCCGATCTGCACTAGGTTGATAAATCTCCATGCGGTTATCTAGGAGGTCAAACAGCTTCTTATTCGTTAGGAAGTTTGGAACGAGTCTGTCCACGGAAATTGTGTTTTCCCCATTATTTTCACTAGTAGAGGGGATTGATAAATACAACGCACGTGAAAGAATAAGGAAGAAAATAACGTCATAATATATCACAATTTGTCTGATGATCACCAGCATGTTACCTTTTCTGTTGACTCGTCGTGCAATATTTCTATACATTTAAGTTCCAATAGTAACAGTAAATACTATCCGCATTATTTATAGAATGTTGAAATATAAGATAATATTATGCATAGTCCATCATAAAACTGTATATTATGTAACAACTATGGTTTTATTAACGTCACATGATGTGTTGCTAATAGTTGCTTTTTACAAATAAGAAAGTTTAACGTTTTAAATATTTTGAATAGGTGTATTACTAAGTGATATATTTATAATAGTACTATCATAATCAATGAGTGTGCCTATTATATCTGGTTTTAACACGATCAAATGGTATTATGTTATATACAAAAAATATAACTGGTTTACTATAACTAACTATCTACTTTCGTTTTTGTTGAATAGACATTTACATAGAAAGGGATGTTTACCTATCTATGTGCGTACACTGCGTTTCCATGATTCTGGTTGGAATAATATAATATAGAATAAGAGGGAAAACACAGAACCTTTCTGGTTACTAGTACTCGGTGTTTTTTTAAAGAAAGGAATGCGTTTTTGTAAAATTAGCAAATAAATCCAAACTGGATCTAATAGATAGCTGTATAAGTCCTAGGTCCAAGGTATAATAGAATATTTCGTAAAGCTTACTTTGTGAACGAACTCTCAAGCATTGAACATGTTGAACACGTCATGCAATGCATACTGCTTTACAAAGCATCTAAATATAGAAAAGGAGGGTTGAGACAAGAGGACGAAGTCAATATAACGCATCTTTTGAGCTTGAAATACTGTACAATTACTTTCTTTTGGTGAAGTTAATATGTGGTTTTATTGCCTTTTGAAAGGCCAACGGCCGTAGTGAATATCAGATTTTCAAAAATCAATTAAACCATATATTTACCGAATCAAAAGACACTAATTGTTTCATTTCATATTCCGAGAGAAATCTATGTTATGCAGATAATTTACCAAAACCATTTGTACATTAAACGTTTTTATACCAAAATTATGCACGTAAAATAATGTGACGTTTTGCGCGGTGAATATGCTTTTTCCGCAGGTGAATATGCTTATTTTTTTCAAATTCCCATTCATATAGAAAAACCTATTAAGTTTTGTCAATATGGAATAATTTGATTGATTGTTGTCCAACTTCAAGTAAAAAACATTATATGTATATGAGAATGAGCATATGCTAATCAGTATCTCTATACATAACTTTGTCATGCAAGGCACACCTTCAATCGGACAGAAAATTGTACTATTCAGTGCATTTTTCCCATAAATATTTTACATATAAAGAATCTATTTGCGTATGATTCCAGAGCACATGAGTTCAATTTGGTTGTTGGTGGGGTTCGTGTCCCCTGGTTTGTAGTTTCCATGTTATTTTTTGTTCGTTTTCGATTTTTGCCATGGTACACATATGTCATCTTATAGTTTCAATTTTGTCTAACTTCATGAGAATATGTAAAAATCTGCACGAAATAATATAGACGACTCTGTTTACATATGCACTGATGGCTCCATCATGGCTGACCTTGGTTAAGAGATACGATTATGAATCTTGTTTTGTATTAAATTTATATGCTGAGTCAGATTTTTACCTTGATGGTGCACATGGTAATACTTTGCAGAAGGACATGCAACTATATCTGATCAAATTCTTTTGACTCCAATGATCAAAATATTTACCCTCTTTTATGTCACGTTGAGCTGGGGACCAGCAAATTCCTTTTGTTTTACGCATTGCTTATATCTGACATAATATCGTAGGAAAACCCTGCACCCTATGTGTGCACGCTGCAGTGAAGATGTTAAATCATTGTTGACTGAGGTCAAATGAAACGTTTGAAGCAAATCAAAATTATTGTAGATAGATATGAATAAGTAACGGTTGATATCAACTTTTCCAGAAAACTAGCATACATACTCCAATTTAGTAGTAACCGTGCGCATTAAAAAAAAATTTTTTTTGGAAAGAACATACAAAAAAACTTTTCCCCAATATTATATCATTCTGACATGCATGCAGACTTGTATCCACCTTGAGGTAAAACAACACGAAATAACTAGTATTTTAGATTCAATACCAATGACCATTACACTCAATTATATCCATTTGAATAGTGTAGAATTGTTTATGAAAAAGACTCTTAATAGAGAATCACACATACATAAATTTAAAGTTTTTTGTTTAAACTAATTAGCCTTTAATAGGAACGCCTAAAACAGATTTGAAAGGCTGAAAATAAAAAAAGGTCAATGACAACAGAAAGTTGGTAACGACGCTTCTAACGTTGGACAGACACAAACAAAAATTGCGCTCTACGTGGCGCATTCGAGGTGTGGTTAATTAAATCTTAATATAGGCTCTGAAAGAAAAGACAACGTACGCGTGTAATTATCTGCATAGAAAAATGGTCGTAAAAAAATATTTTTAACAGTATTTTTATGAAAAGTCAGACCCAAGGTTTGTATCAACCATAATGGCTGTAGAGCCATGTGTCTGCAATATTAAAACAACAATTACAGTCCACCGTGTTACAGTGAGGTAACTGGTAGACTATCAATTCCCGGTGGTATCATCAACTCCGCAATCGGTAAAATCGGAGAAAAAATACCTTACATGAGCAATGATGAGTTATTTTTTCTAATTGTTGGGGGTAGAGATCTTAACTGTTTCGGTTCTTAAATATCTTTTACTTTCATATTTCGATTTTAATCGTTCCTAATAAAGATATCTCCAAAAAAGCGTTTCGGCCGCGTGAAAATTACAAAATATTGTTTACATTTTATATCACATTGATCAATCTTTTTGGCACATTATGTTGATTCATTGATAATGCAAACTACAAGAACTCATAAGATTTGAACTAAGTTTATTATATGTACATACTAGAATGCAGTCTTAACCAATAGACAAGACGTGTCTATAAAATATATCAACTTCTAAATTTTCCTGATCTGTAACATGTGAAGGATTAGACAAAAAGCATGGAAGAACTATCACATCAGTTTCATTCTTAAAAATGTTTACACAAATCAAAAAGATAATTAAGTAAAAAATAAAAACACTAAAGAGGTTTCATACTTACGACTTCGCAGAATTATAACACGGGTTTAATATATAGTTTATATCATCTAAGAAAGAGTCAAGTATTTTATCTTACAGATATTTTTGATGTATGCTATTTGTGTACCGATCGCGATTGGAAGGAGAAAGGAGAAAGTTGATATTCCGATCGCATTTAAATGATCAGCATTTATCTTTGTGGCTGAAAAAAAAATCAGGTTTAGCTCTTTTTCTGCAAAACATTTAGTACGTTCGATTCCATCAAATTTTGTTTGTTATCATGATTTGTTTTCATGTTAATCCACCATTCGCTACATAAGGAAAGTCCTGCGCCAAGCCAGGATAATGGCAGTTGTTTTCCTTTTGTAAGATGTGTTTGCGCTTTTGATTTTGCCATTTTATAAATGACTTTCCGTTTTGAATAATCCTTGCAGTTTGGTACTTTTGTTATTTTACTTTTTTCTTAATTAATTTATGAGATGTAAAGATTTATTAACTGTTGTTGCCTTTATTTTACCTTATAAAAACATAACACATAATGGTGTCCACATTCATTACAACTAGCTTTGAAATGATGCGTTTCTGAAAAAAAATAAAATGCCAAGGTAAACGTTCCAAGAATATATTTATTTTATTTTCCCTAATTATATATTTTATTAATCCTGTCATTTAAATAAAGAATTGAATTGAATAAGCAGTGTTTTTCAAACAAAATGTGTTGAATAAATCTTCTACGTAGCGTTGTGAAAATAAGAAAATTTGATGGGACTGTCATAAAAGTGGGAGATTTAGCGTTAAAAAAACCAGGTTCAATCAACCATTTTCTACACTTGAAAATGCTGGACAAACTCAGGAATATGACAGTTGTTGTCTATTCGTTCGGTGTGTTTTATCCTTTGAATTTGCCATTTGATTAGGGACTTTCCATTTTGAATTTTCTTCGGAGTTCAGTATTTTTGTGATTTTACTTTCTACATTTTTACAAGTTTTAAAAATGTAGAAGATTTATTCATTCAAGTCGTAAAATGATTGATTAAAAATTGATTTATCTCATAATAATTTAGTTAAAGACCTCTGCCCACATGTGCTCTACATATGGTGTTAGTATTTGATATATAAGATATTCCTACTACTTACACTTTGACTGCATGTCAAACACATATATTTATTGTAAATATAATAAAGTTTAGATTATGACATTTTTAGGAAATAATACGATGGGTGCCAACTGTATGTATTCATTGTATCACAAATTCTTATTTTCTATTATTTTCTACAGTTTATAACTAAACTTCATGGGAAAGAAAAATCAATTGATAAATTGAAATATGTTGAAGTTACAGAGTGCATATAATAAGAAAAGCCCGCACCACAATTCAGCTATAAAAGGCCGCGACATTACAAAACGTGAAATATTGATGACAAAATAACAACTGCTTAATTTCTGAAAGAAAAAAAACAATAAACACAAAACAGATACAACGGACAACAACCAACGACAACCACTGAATTACAGATTTAAAGTGTCCGTATGTTGATTTAAGAACAAACGGTTAAAATAGGTTGGAAATTGATTGTCGCATCAGCTCGTCATGAAGTACAAACATAACAAGCATGAAGACATGTGATTCATTTATAAAATCCTGTCCTTTTCAAAATGTTGAAATATAAAAATGTTTGAATAACAAAAATGGTGTTTTGAAAATGTTGTTTTACTTTCATTTATCTCTCTCTCACTCTGTTTTATTGTGACTGCAATGTCTTCCACAATAAGTTGTGCCTCAACTGATCATTTACAAAACTTAGCGTAAAACAGTGCTTATTTGTTTTAGAGGCTCTGGTGTTTTCTACTGTGTGTTGTTTCTCCTGCGTAATAATTCTTCTAATAATAATTTAACTGCCTGTTGGTCAATAATAAGTTTTTGTCCTGCTTCGTGTATTCTACTCTCCATAGAATCATCATCATCATCATCATCATCATCAACATCTTGCACAATATTGTACCTACTTTTGGTTTTTTCCTCCTTTATCCCGATTCTCGATTTCAGAAGTGATACTAATAACCGAACTATGAGTAGTCCTATCATTGTCGGATCTAGAAAAATTGATAATTTGTGATACCATGTTTCTAACGGCTGAAAATCTTGTAGTAAAGTAGAAAGAAAAAAATCCAGTTCCCGATACGTAAAATATTCTCCTGGTAGCTTTCCGTAAGCTAATATGCCTTGTTTTGTTACGACTAACAGCAATGGCCAGTATTTCTGTTTTAACTTTTTCAAGATGTTCCTACCTTTATGGGACGCCATGTTCACCATTCCAAAGTTTACTTTATCACGGTATTTAACGCTTAATGATGACAAAAACATGGGCGGTACCGTCATATTTGTAAAAAGAATTATTCTTACTGCAATCTTATCCTTAGGACCATGATAAAACGCCCATTTTGATGACGTAAAAATGTCCCATGACGAAATTATCGAGATTTTATAATTTATTTCTTTTTGAATATCTGAAAATATGCTATGAAGATTGTAGTCATCTCTTATCGGATATTCTCGGTTGATTTTTTTCCCTGGAGTATATAGAAAAAGTGTCGATATATTCCATTTCTGTGTCAGGCAAGTTCTGGAAAGCAAAATAAAATAACTGTTTATCTGTTATATCCATTGAATAAACTTTTGGTACTGTATAAATATAATTTCCTAATATATACCATTGATGTGTTGCAAAATGAACAGATATCTGATTTAATATTGACGTCCAGTTGCAGATTCAGTCATAGATAATAAATTGAGGTATGTTCTGTAAAGTAGGTTGAATGGGATGAAGAGCAGGAAAACTACACTGCGGCAGACAAACTGATATGTTTGGTTTATGTGATATGCAGAAATGTTGTCTGTCACTAGGTAATTTACGAAACATTCAAATAGTTGTTGAAGGGATCATAAACGTGCAGAGAGCATGACATTATTCATACACGAAGCTTTTATAATTGCAGGTTAAACTTCTAATCGAACGTGGCTGCGTATGTATATATCCCGTACACAAAATCGGACGCCCCCTTTTGAGCATAGGTTTAACTACCTGATTGAAGATGTCCACGGGATGACCATTATTCTATACATCAGTCAGCTCTTCGAGTATGTTATCTTAGAGCATTGTAAGGTTTCACCTAATATGGGAATAAGAAAATGATGAATACTTACATGTTGTTTAAATTATAAATTGCATGCGTTTCCAACCCGTTTTTTAAGGATGTCGTTTTGGCAAATATTTACGGTAAAATTGGATACACGATGATTTAACTAAATTTGAAATAATAATATATATCTCACACAGAAAATAAATAGAATTTTTTATATGAATACTTGTTTGGAACTAACAAAATCATACATAAAATTCAGACACTAGTAACATGTATTATCAATAATTGTAACTTTTAGAGAGAAAAGTACAAATGTACCTTGAAAATAATTATTTTTATGTTTTTACATTTGTTCATTGACATTCTTTGCCATACACGGTATACGTCTCGCGGTATAAGACTTTGACAAAAAAAAATCATGTTCAGTGTTCAACACTTGTTGTCCTAGACTAGATCGTTGCTTCACACAGAAGGTGAGTGTTATTAAGCAAACATTTTCAATATTCAACTGTATTGTCAAAACGTCAAGTACCTCCGCGGCAGATCGTCAAATTCTTTACATTGAACAGGGCAAGACTATTAAAGTCCGTATCATTATTTCTTTACGTTAAATAGTCTACCCAATGATGAAACTAACTGCTAAAAAAAATGGAAGCGCAAACAGTTTACAACTCATTATTAACAAAGCTGTAAATAGGTATAAAGCTTTTGCTTTGGATTCAATCCAATAAAGTGTGACCACAAATCCATAATATTTTAGTAAAAGAGTATCGTCAAACAGTAATATACTTCTCAATAAATCTTGAAATTGTTTTAAAGGCACAACTAGTTACAACTAGTTACCGTATTATTAAGGGCCAGACAAAAATATAAACTAATTTCTTTACAAGCAAGCCAAGAACAATTTTAAGTGACCTCAAACAGGAATTGACAGCCCGGCTGTTCTGGAAATCGCTTATACTCGGTACAAATATATATTTTTATCAAGGTCAAAAGGAAGAAAGAACTCGTTCCTTTCATTAAAATTCCAGAGAAGTGGGCCAAAACTAAATCATGTTAGTCAATCTAAAACATAATCATAGTCAAACCGACAGTTCCTTGCCGGCAGATCTGTAAGAAAAACAACATTTTTAATATCATGACAAAAGTTTCGACTTTACCTTTTTTCAAAATCACAGTCAAGTTCTCCGAATTTGAAGTCCATGTATGTAAGCTTTCGTCTGAGAGCATTCCACGATGATTCGTTGAAATATGAAGATTTTAATCTAGGAGGCAATATATTTAAAAGAAAGATACTATCGTTGTACTTTTCTAAAGTCTTCATGAAGTTAAAGGCATTGAATTCATGGACCGGTCCTATAGTTGGTTCTCCTATTCGCTTCATGTGTGCTAAAGCCTCTGTGGTTACTGGGCCTGTAATAATACAGATATGTAAGCCAGATCTAATCAAAATAATAAAATATACTAAATCATTATAATACATTCCGTAATATTCTGATATGCTGGTATATTGATGTCTTTAACCATGTATAATGCTAATGCTATTGGTTTCAAATGTTGACCGCAATCGAAATCTTGTACAAAAATTAGTGAATACAATTTGAATTCATATCTTCACAGGAGATATGCAAGTATCAGAGATATAATTGCGGTACCTTCCTAATGAATAACAATAAAAACAAATTGGCACATGACGCTAACGGTATTTTTTTTTATGCATGTCAATGAAATGTGACAATTAAATACGTTAAAATGACGACTCACGTTAACCGTTTCACAAATGATATCGGATATGTTCCTTACGTCGAAACTACAATCCCCTTCCCTTTCATGAATGTGACCTACCGAATAAGACTATTTACCGGATTTGTTATCACATAAGCAACACGACGGGTGCCACATGTGGAGCAGGATCTGCTTGACCGTCCGGAGCACCTAGGATCACCCCTAGTTTTGGTAAGGTTCGTGTTGTTTATTCTTTAGTGTTCTATGTTGTGTCATGTTTCTATATTGTTTGTCTGTTTGTCTTTTTCATTTTTAACCATGGCGTTGTCAGTTTATTTTCGATTTATGAGTTTAACTCTCCCTCTGGTATCTTCCGTCCCCTTTTAAACTCGTTCTAAAAATAAATGTAACAGTTTATTATTTGAGACCTCTGACAAATAACGATAAGGACATTTTGACGAATAGCGCTAACGATAGCCGAAAAAGACCGTTTGAAGCCCGACGGTAAAATACATTCCTACCGTCAAGTATTGCTTTTACTACTTCCTAACTTAAAGCAATTTCATTTCCAGAAAATGATTATTATCGAATATAGGAACAACTTGTCATACTTAAAACACAAACCTGAGATATTTACGGCCCCAATTAAGTCATGTCTTGTTGACCTTTTGTAATACATGATGCCTCTCTGATTTAGCAGGTGTTTTAGGTCAGATATGGTCAGGGATTCTAGATCAGCTAGTATTGGAGGCGTGCTTTCTTCTACGTTAACTGTAAATAAATTTCAACTACGATCACAATAATGGTCGTGTGCCTTTTCGGCATATTTGTTAATATGTTATTTAGTTTTTTATGTCGGTCAAGTACTCCACAGGAAATTCACCAAAAAGAAAATTTAAAGACCGTGATACATTTATAACTGAGCAATTAATAGTTATCGACATTGCAGCTTTTATTAATAATAAAAGTTAAGATTCACTACGAGTGCACATGTTCTAAACATAAACATAAGGTTTATATTAACTTTTTTGATACGTTTGTTATTTTTACAATACCTTTAGTTTTGGCTAATGTAACAAGTCGGCTTCGATCTGCACTACGTCGGTAGACTTCTCCACGGCTATCCAGAAGTGAAAACAATTGCTTATTCGTTAGGTAGTCTGGATCGAGTCTATCGGAGGAAATCTTATTTTCCACGATATTTTCATCAGTGGAATATACCATTAAGTACACAGCACGTGACAGAAAAATGTAGAGGAGAACGTCATAAGAAATCACATATGTTTTAATAGTCTCCAGCATTATTACTTTCTTGACCAATTCCTCTTTCAAATAAGCTCCATTCAAAGGGAATTCTGATCAGCACTATATTTATATATTTATAGAATGTTGAAATATGACATAGTTGTAGGGTATTATAACATTGACACATGACTTGTTTCTAATAATTGTTTTGTTAATAAGGAAGTTTATCTTAACTGGTGTAGTGCCAACTCATGAAAATTGTATTTTAATAATATTCAATGATCCTCAAAAAGTTATAGTGCCTATCTTATGGATATAAACAACCCGGATTTTAAACTGCCAATTATATTGATTAAAAACACGTAGATCAGTGATTTCTTAATATGATTAGCAAATATCTACTTTCGTTTGGGTTCAGTTCGATGGGTAAAACCGTTTTAAAATATAAAACATGTATATATATAGGTAAAGACACAAAAATGATGTAACCATCAAGGTATGAATAAAAAAACGTATTTTCAAAGAGGCAAACAAACAAAAACATTGCAAGTATTATAATATATATATTTTTTTCAACATGCATGAAAATTGTCAGCAGGCTAAAAGTAAACCAAGATCATCTTATTTAATCGAATTGTATTAAAAGACTTAATACTAGTGACAAATCCATTACATCATTTCTATAGATAACTTGTGATGGAAAAAAGTAAAAGAACAAAAATACTGAACTCCGAGGAACATTTTAAACGGAAAGTCATTAAGCAAATGGCAAAATCAAAAGCTCAAACACATCAAATGAATGGATAACGACTTTCATATTCTTGACTTGGTACATGCATTTTCCTCTGTGAAAAAGTTGGATAAAACCAGTTTTATAGCTAGCTAAATATTGAATTTAAAAAAAAACATTTGTAAAACCAGAGAAATCAGAAATGCCGTGAAGGTTATATTAGTACCGTTTCCAGCCTTTAACTGGCAATATTAAAACAACAGAAAGGTTGGGTCGAAATTATACTTGTGTATGCCTATAATATAAATGTCCTGTACCAAGTCAGGAAAATGACAATTTTTATATAATAGTTCGTTTCTGTGTGTATTGCATTGTCGTTTGTTTTTTGTTGCACTTCAGTGTTTCTGTTGTTTCGTTGATTTCCTCTTATAGTTGATGTGTTTCCCTCGGTTTTAGTTTATAAACTTGATTTGTTTTCTCTCAATCGATTTATGACTTATAACGGTATACTACTGTTACCTTTATCATACAAGTGACTACAATTCATGTCACTATTTTGTTACTAAAGACATTTTTACTTGTTCTACTTTGTAGTAACCGCATGCCAGGAAAGGTCTCTGAAACAGAAAAAAAAATACATGTACGTATAATGATTGTGATAAACACAGCAAAGTCTTCATCTTATTGTTTTGTGACCAATGGTTTTCACGTCAAATGCCAAAGATACCCTGTTAGTCAGGACAATATACAGTGGTACTGTACGTTGTGCAAGGGCCTATCCGAAACAGTATAGGATGAATACTGGTATGCATAAAAATCAAAGAGAGATTGAAAAACAATGGTGGTCTTAGTACTAATATTATTAATTGCACCGTTATATTTAATTGAAAACATGTTAATAATTGCTACAACTGGTCTCCTATTACTTTTGATTATTTTGCATTTTGTTTATGACTTGTAAAATTTCCATAATTGAGATTTGTAATTCATATTGAAGGTGTCCACAAATGCTAGTCCTAATGTTATAATTGGCATATACACTGATTCTTTACTTCATTAGTAATGAACACTTCCAAAGGTCAACTTGTAAAGGTTTGCAGTAAGCTGCCAAAGTTTTGATTTGATAAAATATTTTGGGAATTTCAGCAAACAAAAATCACCCATTTGGCAATTAATCAATATGGATATACTTAACAAATTCGGATTTAAACATTTAAATAAACCATCTACAACCAACTGACCCCCAGAAAACATCTCATTAAAAAAAGCTCTCCCCTTAGCAGTCATCAAAATAGCAACGACTTTTTTATATTTTAATATAAGCAACCCATGTAATTAATTGAATATCACCGTCAAATGAATGATTTGTAGAACTCAAATTGCTTGTAATTTTGCTGCATACATTTTGTCGTTATCTAAGGGATTTACAAATATTCTAATTTTCAAAACATTTCCCTACCGACTATAATTTTCAATACATTGGAACATTATTTAAAATGCAACCATTATCATGTGTTTAAAATTTTGTTACGTTCGTCTTTGTTGCAACATTGTTATATGACATATAAATTAAAGTACTACTTCTGCGCTTCAAGCGAAAACAACTGTCATATACTGAACTTTAATTCTAGATCTTGTTTTTCTGATTATTTGGTTCTAAACAAAATGCTGCATGTCTTGTCCATCTGCGTAATCAGGTGACAGTTGTTTGCCAAGTTTCAATTCTTGTAAATCGACCAGGAAGAGACGTATTCAAAGTAACGAACAAAAAATGGCGGAATCGAATAAACACAAAATGAATCAAGACCGAGAGTGATGACATATGAATTAACACTTTGTCAAAAAACACAATTAGTAAAATCGCAGACCAGTAGACTTAACTGGTATACAATTATGAAAGATAGCAAAACATGTCGTTAGTGATTTGAAACGCTGATACGGTCATATTGGTAAACGCAAAACTGATTTAGTATCGATTTCAGTTTTTCTTACTAATAACGCTCTTGTAGTATATTTTTGTGCAAGTAGCATATCCCTCCACAAAGTATGAACATACACGAGTGTAACGTATTAGATGAGATATACATTCGTTGGAGCAAACGTTTTGGAACTGCTGAAAATGGAATGTTTCAAAGAAAAATGATGTTTTCCAAGGTTTCCGTAGTAAAAGGAGGAAGTATCGTATTTTTTAAATCGTCATTTAAGTGGGAAAAAATAAGGAAGTGAGTAACTAGTGTATTGCCAACTCATAAAATAATGTTATAATGATATTCAATGATCCTCAGAAATCTATAGTGCCTAACTTATTGAAATTAGTAACACGGTTTATAAAGTACAGTTATATATATATATGGATAAAAACACGCAGATCAGTTTTGTCTTGATATGATTAAATATTTTCTTTCTGTTGGGTTGGGCTTGTTTTGATATATATACTAATAAATATATATGTTTTTTGACACTAAACTTATGAAATAATTAAGGTTCTGATTTTAAAAAAAAAACCTTATATTTTGAAGGAAGCAATAACATTAACGGTACCAATTTTCCGGCACCAGATGCATATTTCGACAATACATGCCTCTTCAGTGATGCTCGTGTATCTGGAGTTGAGCAAAAAGTAAAATCACAAAAATACTGAACTCCGAGGAAAATAAAGTCGGAAAGTCCCTAATCATATGGCAAAATCAAATGACAAAACACACCAAAAACGAATGGACAACAATAAGTTTCAACTACAAATTATTCTCGGATATGCATGAAGATTTTTGGCAGGCTAAAAGTTAACCAATATATCCTATCCAATCGAATAGTTGAGATTCTATACCAATGACTGCTGCATTATATATACAATATATACTAAACTGCTACAAAAATAAACGCCAATATAATATCACATCTACACACGCTTAAAAAAACACGTGTCTCATGTCTATCTCTAGATTCACCTTCCGTGACAAGGTAACACTACGACTATTGAAGTTATATTTTTATATAGCGGATGTGGTCGAGTGGTCTAGAGCGCTGGACATGAGGCTAAGCGATTGGTGCTGTAGTGTATCAAAGGTGTGAGTTCGAATCCCGCTGAGGGACGGACAAAAATTTGTCAGTATAAAATCTAACTCTAACACTGTTTGGTATAATTTTCAGACTTATATATATATATATATATATATATATATATATATATATATATATATATATATATATACAACTCGTCTAAACATCAACCCAACAATGTTAGATCTGTAAATTTGCTTTCGCAAATTTTTTGTTCTTCCCTCGCCGGGATTCGAACCCATGCTACTGTGATATCGTGACATATATATATATATATATATATATATATATATATAAGTACGTCCGAGTCAGTGACAACCCTACAACAGATGTATCCATCGGATCCCCATCAATGATGGTGATACATGGCTGTGTACATAATGTATATACAACTCGTCTAAACATCAACCCAACAGTGTTAGATGTGTAGACGAGTTGTATATATATATATATATATATATATATATAAGTGTGATCACCCAAGGTTTTTAGTTTAGTCAGTCTTAAGTTTCTATGTTGTGTTTTGTACACTCTTTGTTCGTTTGTTTGTATTTTGTTTTTGTCATAGTTTTGTCAGTAATTATTTGACTTCGGAGTTGGGCATCTTTTTCTCTTTGTCAAACTATCTTGTCAACACTCTGTCATTTATTTTAGAAAGAAAGAAACAAGCTATATAATCATTCTTTTATTCTATCAAAATAAACTATATTCATATGCTTAACTAATTATAACTATCTAACCTATTGATAATAGATTTCTATATAAATTATGCAGAAAATGAAAATGAATTAACTATAAATGATTCGATAGCATTATTTAGCATCAGTTTCAACCAATACAAGACAAAATTATAAAACTTTCATAATTCTATTATCAGATCAATTTTTGTTTTATGAAAGACTTCTTTTACTATTATTGCAATGATCACTCTATTGTGTTCAATATCATAACATGAATTAATTTCGATAAGAAATAATCGGCAACAGTCCTTTTGCGCCAATTACTGTTTTTCAGGGGTATCATTTGCGCCAAATTTTGTTTTCCAAATGTATCAATTGCGCCAATATTCGGAACTCATTTGCGCCAATTTACCTGTACACATATCTATCATAAGTATTAATGATTAGTATATATTTATTCTTATTTTTGGCTTTAAAAGTATCATATTTTCGGAGATATTTCACCATGAAGATGAGCATCTGGAGAGAAATGACTTAAAATGCATTGACAGTCCATGTATTGAGAGGGAAGAAAAAATGTTACCTTGCTGAATATTTAATAAAAACTATGCCAGAAGAGAAGCAAATAGAAGCATTTGCTGATTATGTTATAGGTTGATGACACAGTGCTTTGTTTCCACCATGCGTATGGGCTGAAACTATCTACAGCAAGACGTACCAGTAAAGGGGCAGATTTTGCATTCCACTGGTATCATAATGAACTGTTTTATGCATTTCATCCTTCAATGTTTGTGTTTTTGGACAATAAAGTGAAGTTACAAGCTACTATCTACATTAAAGTACCCATGCAGCAGCAGTAAGAAGAAGATATGTTTCAGAAAAGGAAACATTTGCCGTGTAAACTGCCTGTTCCAAGTCCGAAAAAAGGAGCAGGGAAGTAATTTTTCTTCTGATTGGCGCAATCGTATGTTTTATTTTTGGCGCAAATGATACCATGTAATTTTAAAACAGGTGGGGCAAATGTAGCATTGGAGAAAAAAGTTGTGGCCCAAAAGGACGCATTTTTGGAGCAAACGGATTTCTCCCAAATAATCTTGGGCTAAAACATATTTGTTTATTAGAAAAAAACAATGCCAATTTTATGTACTTTCTTAGATGATTAATATTCTTTATCGTGCTAGTATGTTTTTTTAATAAACTATAATATCAAATAAATTCAGTTCTTTTTCTTTCTTTTCATTGTCTATAGTTTCCAATTTAACATATATTAAAACCTTGTAAAGACATTACAAATTTTAGCAAAGACATGTTTGTGTTCCTTAAATAAAAATGAAAATGGAATGTTTAGTTTTGTATTGTACAATGCAATTATTTTCATGATTTGGTAATTGCAAATAAGTAATAAAACTAAGAACCTTACAAAAAGAATTCAGTCAATAACACAACAGCATTCCTAAAATCTTCTATCATATAAATTATTATACGTTATCACATCTAATAACAAAACTTAACAATTAAAACAAGGTTAACATTTTGAAAAGTAAAACAAGGTTAACATTATGAAAAGACTAAATTCGTATACAGCTGATCACACATATGCCTCTAAAGGTCTATGCCAAAGGCCTTTCCGTATAATTGTAAGGCAGTCATTTATTTCATTTAAAACATTTCAGTTTATATGATATGTTATTATGCTTAACTTTAGGTTGTAAATTTCAACTGCTAATTTGACAATTTGTTTTATCTGCATATGTACCTGATAAAGTTTACCAAGAACACAGGGCCACACTAAAATGGATATCATATATTTATGTACTGGGGCAATGCTACTGCTGCTGCTGGTTGACTCAGTTATAGAGTTTACCATCAATCCAGTTGCCATTGTTAATAAATGTTATTCTAGTAAAAATTTACTATCAGTAAACTAATTTTTAACTTAACATAAATTGTGACTATCTGTTTCTGTGAACAAATAAACTATTTGCAAGATCATAATAGTTATCATAAAAAACTTCATTTGAAGTGAAGAATTTCCCTTTGGCATTTTTCACCACTTTTTTTTTTATTGAAAGTAGCAATGGTATTAATAAATTACAGCTATGTCATGCCAATTTTAAGATTTCCTAGAACAAACTTAAAAGTCAAACATGGTTCAGGTTCCTATAAAAGGGGATTTTATGTTTATTTTTCATAAATCATAATTATGTTTATCAGATACTTTATTTGACATAAATAACAATAAATCTGAAATCAGTGTGTAAAAATGATAACAGGGAATGTGCACTGAAAAAATTCCTCCAATAACAACAATTAACCCTAACCAGCTGTCCTTGTCTGACCTAAGGATCTCCAGATAAGTTTTTTTCTGACATTGAAAAGAATAACATGTGTTTTAATTGAATTATTACATCCCTCTTTTTGTAAATTGTTTTTATTCTTTATATTCATCCAGCAAAGTAATATGACCATCAATGACTAAGCTTTAATTACATAGAAAATTAATACATCTTTTATTAACTATAATCATCCATTCAAAGCAAAGGGAAGTATATAGAAACATAGTGTGACAAAATTGATAAAAAGATTCAAAAAATTTCTGTCATCCAATAAAATGTTTGTTCTCAACAAATACGATCTGTATATATAATAAATGATACAAAAAATACGTGAAAAAAAAACAATGTGAAAAGCTTAAAAATGATCAGGTTTTTTTTAATTTGTAAGAACACAATTTCTTTCTGAGTATATCAGTTTTGTGTAACATCTTCCTCTGAATAGCATAGCTGGTAAAATACCTTACACTATTCTTTTCATCCTAATTATAGTTTGAGTGTGTATTATTGATATTTCCACTATATTTTTTGAGCAATTTGTTTCCATTATAAGGCTAGGCAGAACATTCTGTATTTTTAATACTAAGTCCACCCTCTTAAAGTTTTTCCTCAAATCAATAACCAGATTTTTTATGAAAAAATCCAGTTAGAAACATCATGATTTATAGATACTATACATAAATAAACAGACTTTTTTAGTCTATGCAAATTGGTACTAATTCTAAATTAACATATTCACTCAGATATACCCTGTTTCAAATATTGCTTAAAGGGGATACATTTGAACTATACTACTACCCGTATTATAGGAGAGGATTTCTATATTTTTGGTAAACTGCTTTAGCTACTGTGAATGTAATATTCAAACATAGAGATGCAGATTGCTTAAGGTTTGGTAATTTTCTCATCATAAAAACAATGTTGCAGTATTTTCTCACCGGACACAACAATGTCTGAAAAAATATATAATTTAACATCATTTATAACATTTTAACATACCAAATCAAAGAATAAAAACACCCTGTAATCAAATCAATATGAAAATATATTAAAATCATTTACACATTTTGACTGAAATAACATACAACTAAAATAAACTATTTACTTTCGCTAAAATGCTTACTAAAAGTCTAAGTAGTAATACCTAACAATGAATACTGAATAAAAACTATAAAAACTAACAAACTCATTCTTCTACTAAATCATAGAATATATGATTTTTAAAACAGAATGCAAAATTGCTATTTAGAAAACGATTTTTTTTTATGAAAACAATAAAACTTCTGGTATAAATAAAGGTTTTGATTTAATAAAAGAGAACTATTAATGCTGAAATGTATTGCAAATAACAAGCATACTTCCAAACTAAAATAAACATTAAAAATTATCAGTTCATCTGTAAACAAGAGGCTGTCAAGATAAAAACAAACCTTGATTCTATTAAATTTATTAGTCTCATTATTAAAGTAATGCAGGGTCATAACTAATAAACTGTAAAAGTGAAAATAAGCAATATCTTACTTGACTTCAATATTTGTAATCAGTAACAACATATTAAAATTTGATTACCATTGGTTGATTGGTTGATTGATTATTGCACAGAAATAACAAGAGTAGCCTATCTACCAGCTGTAGAATCTAAAATCAATAATCAATAATAAAAAAAAGGAATGCTTCATCAGAAGGTACAGAACTTGCTGGGTTTTTTTCTTGCAGTTTGAAAATTTGCATTACATAAACATGTATAAGTAACAAGTTTAAATACACCTTATCGCTTTTTGTTCGCCCTTACTGGATATGACACAGGTTCCCGTAAAATTTTGAAATCATGAAACACAATATCTGAATCCACAATGGAAAAGTGATTGTTGTATGCATCAAAAGTTCAAGCGGCCGGGTCAGCCGGGATTAGCGATAAGGTGTATTGTTAAGGTAAATTTATACAAAAGCATTGTTCTATGATGCAGCCATTATAATTTATTCATTTATTAAATTTTCAAACCATCTTAAGAGTTTAAAAAGTTGAACTTCAAGTTTATATATTTTTATGAGCGAAAATAAGTATAAAAACTAACAACTATGAAAGACATAACACATGTATGGCTTCAATCACTGTTACAATCATGAATATCATGATCAGTGGTCATCAGCCTATGGCAGTTATATAGAAAACAAAGGCAGCAATAAGTACATAAATAAATATTCCTCTATAAAAATAAGATTTTATCTCTTTCTATATTTCTTAATTTTCATTTATTAACAAAAGAAACATTACTGCGATGTTGATCTACTGATCTTTTTCATTGGAATATCATCCATAGCACCTTGTCTGATTAAAACATGGCTGCTGTTTTTTCTTCCAGATGGCATACCTGTACCTGGTTCATCTGAATCCTTAGTTACAGCAGGTACATTGTCTGGCTCATTACTCTTATTTGGTACACAAAGTGGGTCTCCGAATTCATCAGGTGATATGACAGTTATACCCTTTGTACTACTGGTTCCTTCAGCATATACTGGGAGACTGGATCCTTTCTGTAATAATGGTCTGTTTTCTATCTCATCCTCTTCAAACACTGTATCCATTACATTAGATATTTGGGAAGTAATGTTGTGTCTATCATCTGTGGGTGATATGTCTACAGTGGCTGACCTGGCCTTAGGCTTACCTAACCTGGTTTGATTTCCTCTCCTAAAACAAATGTCTGAGTCTTCCTCCGACCACGATAATGCCCTCTCTGGCATGGTTCTAATAGATTTCATTCTCTGTAGTCTCATATTACTACACCTTTTATTTTGTAAATGCTGCATCATTGAGAACTTGGTATGTTTAGCCATGTTTCTGTCAAACATGCCTTGGGGTATCTGAAAATATACCAGGACAAATCATTTAGACAGTAATAAAACAAAATTAAACATTGAGATTTCATATATTTATTGATGGGCATCATGGAATTATTGGACAAAAAACAATCATGTGAGATTTATGAAATTATTGATTATATATATTACTAGCACAAATTACACAAGTTTATCATTCCAAAGTACAACCGATCACATTTCTCATGAGGATAAATTAAAGAATACCACTAATTCCTCTATTGTATAGTAAATTGTTAGACGATGAAGCATGAAGAGCATTATTCATTGTTGAAAGTTGAAATATTATGTGTGAAGTAAAAAAATATGTTCTTTTATAACAACACAAAAAGCAAAATTAAAGTATATTTGAAATAGTCATCATTTCAAATGAATTAGCTCAATTACCATGATATTGCAATACGCTGATATTTAGTATCATCTCATTTGCAAATAGTTACATGATGTACAAGTTAAGGCAAACACAAGAGACCTGTTGTAAGTTGAGCATATTAACTTCAAAGAGAAGAGTACCTGTAGCTAGTCACATTTATGATATTTAAAATGGTATAAGCAAGAGTTTTTTTGTAAATGCAAGATAAAAATATTGATAAAATGTAAGCATTTTTTAATCAATTATTAATTTGGCTTATTTAGATTAAAAGCATCTTATCAAACCATTTAAGGCTAAATTGAGATATTCAATCATATTTACAAAATGTGGTTGAAAAAAAAGTTTTTCCTTTTTCTGAAATAAAAAAAAAATATAACTAAATGTGTATAATTTGAAATAACTGCTTTTTGTCGAGCCTTCGACTTTAGTCGAAAAAGCGAGACTAAGCAATCCTACATTCCGTCGTTGTCGGCGGCGTCCACAAATATTCACTCTGTGGTTAAAGTTTTTGAAATTTTAATAACTTTCTTAAACTACCCTGGATTTCTACCAGGACAGAAGCTTGTTTATGATCATAAGAAAGTATCACGAAGTAAATTTTGTAAAAATGAAATTCCATTTTTCCCGTATTTTACTTATAAATGGACTTAGTTTTTCTGTGAGGAAATATTACATTCACTCTGTGGTTAAAGTTTTTAAAATTTTAATAACTTTCATAAACTATCCATGATTTGTACCAAACTTGGAGACGCTTGTTTATGATCATAAGATAGTATCAATAAGAAAATTTTGTAAAAATAAATTTCCACTTTTCCGTATTTTACTTATAAATGGACTTAGTTTTTTTGCCAGAAACAAAACATTCACTCTGTGATTTAAGTTTTTAAATTTTTTATAATGTTCTTAAACTATCCTGGATTTCTACCAAACTTGGACAAAAGCTTGTTTCTGATCATAAGATATTATTCAGAAGAAATTTTGTAAAAAAAAATTCCACTTTTCCGTATTTTACTTATAAATGGTTTTTCTTCCAGTTAACATTACATACAGTCTGCAGTTAAAGTTTATAAAACATTTATTAGATTCATAAATTATCCTTGATTTTTACCAAACTTGGAAGCTTCTTTCAATCAAAAGACAGTATCGAGAGGGAAATTTTTATTGATGTTTTTCCTCATTTTTGTTGAGTCTGGGATTAACAGCAAAAGTAGGCGAGACACTGGGTTCCGCAGAACCCTTATGATTTTTTTAAAATTTTTTTATATAGGATTTTGACAGTTTTTAAATAACATAAAATACTTGTTTCTAAGATTGTAGCAAAGTTTAAGAAGAAAATGTAATATTTTGTTGAAAAAATAATTATGGAAGTATATTGTAGCACGATATAAAGAAATAGCCACTAGATTAACAATAAAGAGAGCTATATTCTTCATGAGATAGATATTAAAAATATTCATCATTCATCTGCAAAAAGTAAGATTTTAAATAGAATTAAACACATACAATCATGCAAATATAGCAATAAGGGGGAGAACGATCTTACCGCTGAACAAAATCTCTGGCCTACTTCAATTTTTGGCTTGAAATTAAGAAGTTCATAATCAGACAAATTATTATAGTTGTACTTTTCATTCAGTATATAAAATTATTTACTAAATGGAGTCCCATAAATTTTCATAATATAATTGTTTTTTTTTTTTTTACTTTCTCAGTGATCTTTCCTATATTGGTATACTGGTTTTTTAAATACACCTTTATAAATGTGAGATTTCAGAGGGATATTATATCATAAATTCACCTTTTCTACAAAGCTAATACTTCTAATAGTGCACTGAAATAGCATAATGCCTTTCCAAAGTTCGGAACCTGAAATTCAGCTTAGATTTTAAAGTTTAAAAAATACATTATATAAAATGCAACAGAAGTTTATTCAACTGTACAATGTAAAATCATGTTTGGCCTCAGTGGCATTGGTCTAAGTAACTACAGTATCATAAGCTAGTCAACACTGAGTTTAATGTTGTGAGTTCATATCCTGCACATGGTAGGTGAACTTGTCTCTAATCTTAATTGAATAGGACTGTCAGTTTTCCTATTAAAGGTTGATGACTCTCTCCTGACACTGGCTTTCTTCATCATTAAAACTGACCCCATGAAATAGCACAAAATTGCTGAAACTAGCATTAAACACTTATCAACGAATGAAAATTCTGTTTTTCAGTAATAAATGATTTTCTTTCTTCATGAAGTTATATTCATTAAAAATTATTCAATTATGATATATAATATTTACCATTCTACTATGAGTAGCATGTGATTCCAGTAGCTTTCTTAAATCTGATGGAGTTGGTGAATCATTGGATTTTATTCTAAGTATTACACCTAAAATTATATAGTGTTACCAATTAAAATAGGACACCTAAAAGTATAACAATGTTAGTACTATACACCTGAAAGAATATTGATAAATGTGGCATTTTTTAATATCAGGGCCTACTTATATAACTGTCAGTGAATTAGTGATAAATGTGGCCTGCTAAAATAACTGACATTAAGGTGGCTCGGGCCTATTCGAAGTTTCTATCAGAAGTGCCATATTTTTTGTTATTTTATTCTTTACTGAAAGTGAATCAAATTGTTCGAAAAAAATAGAGGGTCACGGACCATTTAGGCTCAAAATTTTACCTTTAAACAGGTATGAAAAAGGGACCATTTTTCAATGAAATGATAGGGAAAATAGAGGTGTTGACATATTTTTATCGGAATATCAAAAAACCGTTCTATGACACTTGATCCAAATCTGTAATATAAAAAGCTGAAATATAGCTTCAAAGAATGAGCAAATAAAAAACATAGGTCACTGATAAGGAAAAACTTTTATTTTGCCTTTAAACCCAAATTTTGGCGGGAAAATGGTGAAATTGGGTGAAATGTAATTTTGAGCCTTTCACAGATACACATAATACCGATAATATTTTTTTAGTGACATAACTACAATGATTTAACATTTCTAATCAATCAAAATATTAAAAAAAATAATATCGAATTTACGGCACATACTTTTCATGTGCATTGTAATTCATGCATGAAATTATGCGCAGTCCAATAGTCCTGATCCACCTTAAATTATTAATAAATGTGGCCTACAAAAATAATTGTCAGTAATTTATTCATAAATGTGGCCTACAAAAATAACTGCCAGTGAATTACTAAAATATGTGGCCAACACAAATAACCATAAGCGAATTATTGATTGGTGAGGCCTGCTAAAATAAATGTCAGTGAATTCAAAAATCGCGGTATGTCACAAATGTTTAAACACCTTGGATTTTTTTTAAATAACAATGACTTTGTGTCAGGAAATTTGGTCTGTGAATGATACACAAAGCTTAAGAATTGTGGAGCACATTGGTACAAAAATCATGACTGGAATAAAGAAATTCACACAACCATGAATTTGTTAGATTTATGACCGTAAATAGAGTTAAAAAAAATCATCAAACATACACATTTCATTAATTTATAGCAAGCCCTTAGATTTAGATTTACCCATGGCTGTCTTTTTTTGTTGACAAACAGCAAACAATCTCTGTCCCAATACCCTTAATAGAGTCATTAAACAACTTCCTTTGTTGTTAAGTTCATGTTTTTCATTGTAATTATATTTACATTTTGCATAAGTTAAAGCCCATAAGGACCAACCCTATTATTTAAATTCTGCTTGAGTTTTCATTTTATTCTGTACTGATAATACTTGTGTCTCAAACCAATGCATTTGCTTAATTTTATTGGGACTAAAAACCATTGCTTAGAAAGCAAAATAAATTTGGTGCAGGTAGTCCAACTGAAGAGAGCTTTTCTCTACGTTTTTGCTGTTTACTATTAAATAGGTTTCTAAAGCTGTAATTACATGTACAACAGTAGTTGCCTATCAGAGATATTTATTTAAGAATTCGAAAAAATTATATACGATATCTTATGCATGTATTTACATGATATAAGCTTATTATTACACTTGCATGCATATATGAAGAGGATTTCATATAAAATAAAATTTTAAAAATAAAATCCTCCAAGCTGCCCCATTTTTCAAAAATCTAAATGAAAATCTACTAATTAATTTTAGTTGGCCTTATATAGCTGTTAGTGAATTATTGATATTGTGGTCCACTTAAATAACAGTCAGTGAATCATAATTGATATCTTTGTCATTCTACAATAACTGTCAGTGAATTATTGATATGTTAGCTATAAGCTTTCTTCTATAACTGTCAGTGAATATTAAAATGCTATCGTTGGCTTTCTATAATAACTGTCACTGAATCATAATTGATATCTTTGTCATTCTACACTAACTGTCAGTGAATTATTGATATCCTAGTCATTGTACTGTCAGTGAATTATTGAGATCCTAGGCATTGTACTGTCAGTGAATTATTGATATCCTAGGCATTGTACTGTCAGTGAATTATTGATATCCTAGGCATTGTACTGTCAGTGAATTATTGATATCCTAGGCATTGTACTGTCAGTTATTATTTGATTGATATATTTACCTGTTTCCTCCTCTTCCTCCTGAGGCTCCTCAGCATCGGTTCCGCTGGCTAATTTCAGTAACATAGCAGAACTATCTATCTTACGCCTGATGGGGAAAATTATAAATCAGTAACATGGCAGAAATATCTATCTTACGCGTGATGGAAAAAGTTATAAATATATTAACATTTAACCTTAGGATTAACTAGTAAACTTTGAAATTTGAGACTTAACTTATTTTAACATAAAATAAAAGAACAGAGTTCCAATGTCCCTCGGTTTGCACTTATTCAATATTTCTAAGGGACATAGCTCTCTTAAAAGACTGTTGATTATCCATCATTCTAAAACCTGTCCGAGATATCGCTCATAAGAACCTATAGTATAAGTTTTACACACATCTGGAAAGAATTGTACCTATGAGAGCCCTAACGAGGCCATATACTATACATTCCGTATTTCTAAGGGGAATGACTCTTTTAAAACAAGAATGTGTCACAAGTACACAGTTGCCCTATCCTCACTATCATTATCTATAATCAATGGACCATGAAAATGGGGGAAAATCTCTTATTTGGCATTAAAAGAAAGATCATATCATAGGGAACAGGTTTACTAAGTTTCAAGTTGATTGGACTTCAACTTCATCAAAAATTACCTTGACCAAAATCTTTAACCTGAACTTCGCACAATCATTTTCTATGTTCAGTGGACCGTGAAAATGGGGAAAAATCTCTAACTTGGCATTAAAATAAGAAAGATCATATCATAGGGAACATGTTTACTAAGTTTCAAGTTGATTGGTCTTCAACTTCATCAAAAACTACCTCGACCAAAAACTTTAACCTGAAGCAGGATGAGCGGACAGACAGTCGCACAGACCAGAAAACATAATGCCCATAAAAGGGGCATAATAATAAAAGTAGATCGTCTATCATTTAAGAACTTGTCCGAAATATTGCTGATATTAATCTATAGTTAAGCAAAATAAAAATCTCTCAAGAATTGTACTGGTGAGAGACATAACAAGACTGGACGAACAGACACCAGGTATTTCCATTTCCACCGAGGGGGACAACAATGCATTACTGGGGGACAACAAAAATAAATATCATATATGTATCATGATGTATTATTTGATGGCAATGGTTCTTTGTATGTTTTTTCAAAATTGTTTAAAGGAAATGTTTTCTTTTAAATAACATCTTTTTTTCTATTTTTAAAACAATACCATGTTGGTTTAAAATCAGGATAAAAATTATAAGTATATACCATAAAGAGGAGGGGACATGTTAAAGTTAAACTTCGAAATTGATGGAAAGATTTTTCAGTTGTTTTCTAAAAATACAACTTACATATCCTCTGATTTATCTGGCATATTTGTGGCACCACATAAATGAAGATTTCTGTAATGCTCTCTGAAATAATAAATAAACATGTCAGTTTAAACCCTTTAAATTATTAAAAATATAACAATGTGAATTCTTTTTTGGTGTCCAACATGTTTTGCTGAAATCAACAAAATTTCATTTCATATTTAAAGACATAATTTATTTTTAGCATTTAAGATCAAGGTAAGATGAAACCTCTCAAATGTCCAAGTACACCTTAAAATCAGCGTATACCCAATATGTACCTTAAAATTACAGGCCTAGGTAGAAACAAGAATGTGTCCATAGAACATGGAAATCCTACTCGTACTTTCATTTTCTATGTCCTGTGGACCATGAAATTGGGGTAAAAACTCTAGTTAGGCATTAAAATAAGAAAGATCATATCATACAGAACATGTGTTTTAAGTTTCAAGTTGATTGGAATTCAACTTCATCAAAAACTATCTTGAACAAAAACTTTAACCTGAAGCGGGACAGACGGATTGATGAACCAACGGACGCACAGACAGAAAAACATAATGCCCCTCAGTGGACTGTGGGGCATAAAAAATCAAGAAAAACAGATGCTTGGGAATATATTCAATCTGCATGATATCTGAACGTACGGTTTTGACATGTATCACTTGTATAGATTTTTATCATAAAGTAGTTTTATTCCTTCTTTTTCAATTAAGTATTCTTTTTTTGGTCTGAATTTAAATGTGCAGGACTCTTCTCTTGATTGACACAATAGGGAAAGGTAAGCGTAATCACCAGCTTATGGTGACTTGAGTAACACCGGTATCACTCAGATTACAATTCTACCTTGACAGGTAAGTTTGTATTTAGCCTATAAAACACTTATTTAGCCTTGAGAATTGAAAGGTCAGTTTATCCCATTCATACAATAGAAGTTTACCTATGAGGGTCTGAATGGGATTTACAGAATAGAATATACATGTAATAGCAACAAAAAATAGATAATAGAGAAAATGAAAAACAAAATAAAGAATAGAGAATAATGCGGTGCAAAAGTATAAAGAATAACTGTGCAAAATAACTGAAAAGGTAACTGTAATGCAATACTGATAATATAACGGTCAATGTACAGAATTGATAAATAATCTTGTAACAGAAAGACTAAAAATAGTAAAATCTTTTTCATGAGAATTTTACAGAATGAGAGTTATTTTTAAGGCTATTAAAAGAAAAATGCCCTAAAAATTTAAAGAATACAGATATTAAAAAAAAAAACCATCCAGGTCCTCGTGTCATTTACATTGTCAAAATATAGGACACACTAGTCTATTGTTATTCCAAGACTATACTAGACATCTAGTCAAACTGGTTTTAAACTAGACATCTAGTCAAACTGGTTTGGTATAACTGACAGTTTCTTGCCCTAGATGTCTATTTCACAGTGACCTTATGTGTTTGTGCTAAGAGTACATTGTACTGTCATATTTATTGATTTTCTGTTGGGACATCACCTACATTGTAAACATGCAAAACAGTGGCTTGAGATTTCAAGTTTATAGGAATCAATATAATCTTTAAAAGTTTATTCTATATGAACTGATATTAGTATAATAAATTAATATTTTGAATTATATATCCTGGTTGATGATGTTTTTTTTGGGACCAAGATGTTTTCTTCATTCTTATTCACATTATGATTATTTTAACCTACAATGCACATTAAAAATAGAAAAAAAATCAGCTCTCATTTAAAATATTTTGCAACTAAATAATAATCTGTCAAATTTGGTACAAACAAAAAACAAGACAGTGTAATAGATAACCTGCAAGCATAGTCTATTTCTATAAAGTCAAGCAGATATTTATTTTTTTAAATCTGAAAAAAAAAAACTACCATGTAAAGAAATATGCAATTAAAGGCCGAAAATACCCCCAAAAATTCAACATTAACAGATTTTGAACAATCGAATGTTTAAGTATTGGTCAGAATATAGGGTTCTGATGTACCACAATAACAATAAAGTGACCTTAATTTTGGACAAGGTAAATGGCATGAAGCCAAATGTATCAACTTCTATTGTATGAATAGGATAAACTGACCTTTCAATTCTCAAGGCTAAATAAGTATTTTATAGGCTAAATACAAACTTACCTGGCAAGGTAGAATTGTAATCTAAGTGATACCGGTGTTACTCAAGTCACCATAACATTAAGATTACATTGGCAGAGGAGACCTTATCCCATGTTGGTATATTTTTAAATGATTTTTATCACAATTAATGTCATACTGTTAGAAATTGTTGAAAATATTGTAATGGCTTCTCTCCTTACTTACTTCATTACCAATTTCTCATAATACTGTAATAACTCGGATTGATCAAAACCCTCAGGATCGTTCAGTAAAAACTTCCGTAGGTATAAATCTTGAAATCTTTTCATTTTTTCCTGAAAAATTAAATATAAATTTGTACTCAATGCTTTCAAATGTCCACTCTGCTTTTCCTTAGTTCAATTGTTTATTTCTCCAAACCCTAACATCCCTTCAGATTAATCATCTAATATTCACCAATCATCCATTTATATTTTTCTGATTTCAGCCATATATATATATATATATTTATCTTACCGCCTATAGATTAATGGGGATATGATTGGTTAAAGGACTACACATGGTGACTATATATATTTGGTATCAGGTGCCCTAACTAAGCATTTGATAGGCCGATAGTCTAAATACCACATGTTAACATTCTGTAAGAATGACTGAAGACCTATTATCTCCCCTTAATTACTTTTATTTGCAAGACATTTGACATTTATGAACAAGGAATGCAGTAAATTGTGTTTACCATTAAATAAAAGTTGCCTTCATGTCCCACTACCTCTTCCATTCCTGCCATCATATGATCTGTTACCTAAAATAGATTATATATCATATTACAATGAGGAAAAATATATTTAGCACAAATTATATAATCATGGCCATTTCTATATAGATTAATCCAGAAACTGGTTCTTTTCAGATTGTTTTAGAAACTATTTTAAATAAATATTAGATAACTTACTGGTCTTGTCATTCTTGTAATGTGCACAAGCAGTTTATTTTTGTCTGCAAATTAATAGTGACAATCTGAACATAACTCTTTGTTATTGTCAGGATATTTGCATTTGTAAAGTGGCTGTCCTTGTGAAAACAAAATTTTAAATATTCATACACAAATCAAGTTAAGGTGAAAGCGACATGAATTTTCCACAAAACTTTATTACTGTCCAAGAATTTGTCCTATGATAAAATGTCAATACAATTTGCCATTAATAGCATTGAAATGATCCTTGCATCTCAAGGCCACTTTAAAAAACCTAATTGCTTATATCCACATTATTTGAACTCTGGTGGAAAGTTGTCTTATCACACCATATCTCTAAATTTCATAGAATAAGGGCATAATGTTCAAATTGGTGAATTTCATACCTAATCTATTTTTTTTTCATATTTAACAATACAGGCGCGGATCCAGAGGGGGGGTTCCGGGGGTTGGAACCCCCCCTTTTTTTGGGACGATCAATGCATTTGAATGGGGACATGTAATTGGAACCCCCCCTTTGTCCTGGGTTAGGAACCCCCTCTTTTTAAAATGGCTGGATCCGCCCTTGCAATATACTCCTATATCATGTATATGACCAGTCCTAACACATATATATATAGAATAATAGGTAGTTTCGTTTTTTATACTGACTATATCATGTGGAATATCTAGATGAGCCCGTTAGGGCGAGTTTAGATATTCCACATGATATAGTCAGTATCAAAAACGAAACTACCTATAATTCTGTTTATCGGTAATTATGACGTCACACAATGTATTGCCTAATGTTTTCAGTGATACAGCCAGTACGTTGATACTCGAAAATATTAGGCAGTAAGATCAAAGGGAAAATATACAAATTACCGATAAACAGTAATATTCAGATAATATATTTACAGCATACATACCTTACAGTTTAACTCATCATACATTTTAGGCTCAACATAGGTAGCAAGTTTAACTCTTAATTTGTTCACCAATGGTTTGATTGTGGCACCCTGAAGTACATAAAGATAGAAATTAGTTTTGTATCATTTTTTTTCCATTTTTTTTTTATCTTTAACCGTATACATGCATAACAGATGTTGAAATCATGACTTTAAATCTTTAAAGAACAAGAATGTGTCCAAAGTACACGGATGCCCCACTCGCATTATCCTTTTCCATGTTCCATGGACCGTGAAATTGGGTAATAATCTAATTTGGCATTAAAATTAGAAAGATTATACAGTGGGGAACATACGTACTAAGTTTCTAGTTGATTGGATTTCAATTTTATCCAAAATTACCTTGACCAAAAACTTTAACCTGAAACTCCCACTTTCATTTTCTATGTTCAGTGGACAGTGAAATTGGGGTCAAAAGTCTAATTTGGCTTTAAAATTAAAAAGATCATATCATAAGCAACAAGTTTACTAAGTTTCAAGTTGAATGGACTTCAGCTTCATCAAAAACTACCTTGACCAAAAACTTTAACCTGAAACTCCCACTTTCATTTTCTATGTTCAGTGGACCGTGACATTGGGGTCAAAAGTCTAATTTGGCTTTAAAATTAAAAAGATCATATCATAAGCAACAAGTTTACTAAGTTTCAAGTTGATTGGACTTCAGCTTCATCAAAAACTACCTTGACCAAAAACTTTAACCTGAAACTCCCACTTTCATTTTCTATGTTCAGTGGACCGTGAAATTGGGGTCAAAAGTTTAATTTGGCTTTAAAATTAGAAAGATCATATCATAAGCAACAAGTGTACTAAGTTTCAAGTCGATTGGACTTCAGCTTCATCAAAAACTACCTTGACCAAAAACTTTAACCTGAAACTCCCACTTTCATTTTCTATGTTCAGTGGACTGTGAAATTGGGGTCAAAAGTTTAATTTGGCTTTAAAATTAGAAAGATAATATCATAAGCAACAAGTGTACTAAGTTTCAAGTTGATTGGACTTCAGCTTCATTGAAAACTACCTTGACCAAAAACTTTAACCTGAACGGACGAACGGACGCACAGACGGACGGAGCCACAGACCAGAAAACATAATGCCCCTCTACTATCATAGGTGGGGCATAAAAATAATCAAATGTTAATTAACAGTTACTTTGTGGTAAAACTTGTGCTGAATTTTTAACATTAAATTGAATGTCCTTCAAAGAAATTTAGAGTTGACTTGTAACAAGCAAAAAATTGACTCCTCTTTTTTATTAGTCAAATAAAACTGAATGTTATTTCAATCATTAAAATTAAACGGGAGCTTCATGGTCACAATTTTACATTTGTTTTTAAATTAAAGGAAACCAAAGCCAATAAGGACAAAGTGTAAGTCTGCATTCTTTTGGGATGAAGTAACAAAACTCTGGATCAAAATATCCAAAATCATAAATGAAGTTGCTTTTATTTGTTTTGGTAACACTGACTATGTCACACCATTATGTGAAGCCGCACAGTTCTAAAATCAAGGATCTGTTTATATATACATTTATGATAAAATACAAAAGGTATGCAGGTATTAAAATAAAGTGCGAATATTTGAGAGAGAAAAAAAGAAAAGAAAAGAAAGTAAGAAATAAAAATCGTTGAGATGTACTTTTAATCTTTAAAGAAAAATAATCAAATGTTAATTAACAGTTACTTTGTGGTAAACTTGTGCTAAATTTTTTACCATTAAATTGCATATCTGTAATATTTGTTTTTCATAAATTGTTTTGTTATAAATTAGGCTGTTAATTTTCTCTTTTATAGCCAACTATATGGTATGGGTTTTTTCTCAGTATTGAAGGCTGTATGGTTGTCTATTATTGCTTACATCCACTTCATTTAAACTTTGGAGGATGGTTATCTCATTGGCAATCATATCACATCTTTTCTTTTTTTTTCTATATATTACCTATAATGGAGACTAACCTGAACAAACACTGAGAACAAGATAACGGTGAGAGTGGTTGTAACAAAAAGATTTTTGGTTTCTGTTGGAAAGTCCTCTGGTTTCAATAAGGCAACAAGTGAAAAACACACTGCACCCCTCAAGCCTCCATAACTCTGTTTGTAATTATAAAAATATTCAATGTTTGTTCATTACTTTAAAATCCTACTGGTTGAATTTGAGCATTAATAAATGTCTGATGGTAATAAGTATTTTGTGTGAATAAGTTTCATAACATTTGGGTGTGGCAAACTAAAGTAAGAGTTTTGAAACAGTTAATTCAACATTTTTTTCATTTACAGTGTTGAAACAACATACTCACCGATGTTTCCAATTATAAAGGGACATAACTTCAGATCAATGAGAGTGCACCATTCAAATTTGAACTTGATCTGTGTTTTAATGTAATAATCATTGTGTATAAATTGGTTGAGGAAACTAAAGTAAGAGAACAGAAACTAGTTTAGGACTGATTACCAGTATTGACATAATTATCATTAGTGGTTACCCTCACACTGACCTTATATCACAAACTTTATAATGTAAACGTTTAAAAAAAGAAGCAACACACTAAACTTATGTGTTGATGTTATCAGATACTAGTAAAAGAATATGAGGGTGAGCTTATTGTGTCATAACAAATATCTTAAGATTAGATCAAGATATACATATATGTTTAAAGCATTATACAAGCCAATGATTATTATTTATTAATAAATGGCCGAAACGTCTTGAAAATTGGTTTATTACTACAATAATGTAATTTATTCCATAATAGTATATTTTAGAAGGTTTTTCTATATGAATTGGATTTTAAATAAAAAAGCATATTCACCTGGAGAAAAGTGTTATTCACCACGCACACGCTTTTATATGTAACTTTATGGTAAAATGTTTGATGTACAATTGGTTTAGATAAATATTTGTCATTAAATACATTGTTTTCTCTTTAGATATGGAAAAAAACCATTACTGTCTTTTGTTTGGTAAATATGTGGTTTTATTGACTTTTGAAAAACTGATATTCACTGAGGCCGAATCGGAAGGCCTCAGTGAATATCAGTTTTTCAAAAGTCAATAAAACCGCATATTTACCTCATCAAAAGACAGTAATTATATAATATGTTCCCTATTGGAATTTTTGAAACAAGGATATTATTTATAAAATAACAATGACCATAAAAACTTAAACCAGTAAAAATAAACAATATCTTACCATGATAAACATTTCATCTAAGGTAATTCTTCTAACTCTTGACCTGTCAAATTTATTTATGGCTAGAGAAAATAAATATGTATCTGGAAAAAAAATAGACTTACATAAAAAAAAAAACCACCCAGAATAATTATGGTTGAATTGGTATCGAAGATGTATTTTTTATATATGAATATTGAATGCTCATTTTGGTTTGTTTATACATATGCTTCTAATAGTTTTCTTTAGACATGTTTGTCTTTTTACTTGCAGTCATATAAGCAATTTCAAAGGAGGCAAGAAAATCTGAATTCAAAATATAATTTTAACGAAGAAAGACCTGAGAACAAATGAACCACACTTGGTTATTAAAAACAATTACCTGGTTAAGAAAGATATCACCTGACTAAGATGTTTTAAGTTGAAAAATTTGAAAATGATTTTTACAGTTTGTTCTTATGTTGTGCTGTTACACAACTGTCACATATTAGTGGATGTTTGAGCACTCGCAAACATATTCAAAATGCCACATTCTTGATGTGCCTGTCTAAGTCAGGAGCCTATAGTTCAGTGGTTGGAATTGGTTCATGTCTATAATATTTGTTTTTCTTGTAAATTGTTTTGTTATAAATGAGGCTGTTAGTTTTCTTGTTTTAATTGTTTTACATTTCCATGTTGGGTATTTTATAGCTTACTATACGGTATCGGTATTTCTCATTGTTGAAGGCTGCCTATAATATCTTGCATCCACTTCTTTTGAACTTTGGTGGATAGTTGTCTAATTGGCATTTATACCATCTCTTTATTCTTATAAGAACTAGAAATATCTCATTACTATTTTTTAAAACTTTATCATGACCTTGTACATGTAAAGATCACTAAAATATTTATACTTACAAAAGAATCGTACAATTATACAAAGAAACAATGTCCATAAAATAAACCCTGTCTCCCATCGATGGTTATCTCTCACTAACAACAATCCCAGGAACATAAATATAATAATTTCTGTTGTTGAGCTGTAATTATAAAGTTATTATATTAAATTAAACATGGCCATTATTACCGATTTTCATTAATAAAGATTCCTACCAATAAAAATAATTAACAGCCTTAGTTGATGCATGTGTGATCATTTATAACAAGAAGCAAATATATGTACGGTATATGAAATTAAATTCACATGATTATACATTTGATCTTTATGTAGATATAGATATATAAGTCTGTTAACATGATGGATACATTTTTTTCCAAATCTAGCATAAAATGCAGAATTTGTAATATATATAGAGATGAGAATGTAAATTCTGAACAAAATTCTAAGAAAACTTATCTATAGTTATATATTAAGACAACATTACTTTTTCTCAAACTTTAATCTGAATTTAAAGAGCTTCGTGTAAGTTAAAAATTATGAAATTGCAGTGATATGCCTGTGTTAATATATAAACTGTTACGGGATGTTTGACACTGCATTCAGGAGGATTTTTGCAGATTGTATATTCATTTTCAGCTGTTGGCTGTTGTTAGACCAGCTTATTCATTTTTAATGGCACATTCATGCAAACATTTATTTCTTCCCAATTTTACACAATAAGTACCTAAATCTGCATTTTGTCATGGGCAAATTTTACTTTTTAATGTTTTGGGCAATATTCTTATTTCAGTTTTTAAATGGCTGAAATATTCATTTTATAAATACACCAATAACAGTCTGATAACAAAAATACTAGAATAAACAAACAAACAATTACTATACAAAACTGTATTAAAAATGATGGCAAGGTTAACCTTCTAAGAAGATAGAGTGATTTGCAGTAACCTAAACTATGTCAACATGAAGCAATAATTGATGATTGAGTATTCATCACTCATACTGTCTCCCTCTATCTGGGACACGTTTAAAAAAAATTCTATTTGTGACTCTAGTCAATTGAGGTTCAAGCCACATTACACAGAAACCAATCAGAACCAATATTCATTAAGTCATTATTTCAAGATGATGAGAATATTGAATGAAACTGAAAGCTTTCCACCATGATAAGAAGCAATAACCTGCATGCTGATATGAAATCTTACACTTACAACTTATCTGTCAACAAGCACATGTTGGAAAAAAAATATACAATAACTAAGTCTTTTAATATACACTAACTAGTAAACTAGTAAAAGTTGAAAAAAAACATACAAGTCCATAAGTTTACCTAAATTAGTGGTACCTTTACCTTTAAGGGCATAGGATACAGTTTTGAACCTGTATTTACAAGTTGATGAAAATTTGCATATAGGCTATTTTTCACCTGATTAAATAAAATATGTAATAAGAAATATACCATCATGTTCTACTTTTTGAGTAAAATGAGGTCGAAATTTTAAATATTTGCTCAAAATTCAGATTTGTGGCCGTATTTTCTTTTTCAAAAGAAAGACATATCTTATTTGTTTTAAAAGATAAACACAAATTGTTTTTTGTTAAATAATTTGTAATGTCTGTATTTTATAAATATCCTAAAAATTAATGCAATTTTTTATTCAGAAATAACTCATATTTATCAAATGGTCAACAATTGAGAAAAAACGTAAATTTTTGCTGTATGTTTATTAAAATTAAAAAAAATGCACTATTTACAGTTCTATAAAATTTGGTCCACATAATCTCCCTGCAAAATGAAACAAAATGTCGTTTTAATAAATAGGGGTCCATGCACTCGTTTTCAAATGAAATCAGTTTGAATGATAAAAATCAGTCGAAAAATGCATCTTTTCCAGATTTGTCACAGTTTGACGTCGCGAAAATAACATTTGACGTTAGCAACGTCATTACCTCCCCTGTGACTGTATCGTATGCCCTTAAATGCATATTTGAACCAAATGCAAGCTTAATGTATATATATGGAAATGCAAAAAAAAGCAATACACATGCATAGATCATGCTATCTGAATTCTCTTTTTGAATGACTCAAATATGATGTAATGAATTAAAACCAAATAAATACCAAACAAATATTCTAGGTTTCTATTTTACTGACTGTTCAAGACACTCATGGGTAGACAAGGTCATTAAAAACCACCATTCATGATGGCGCAAGTAAAATAATTCCACTGCATAGTAATCCCTATTTCTCTCATTCTGAGACTTTCATAGCAAGGGAGAAAAACCCAAACAATGGCATTCTTTTTTTCAAGATAACTGGTGATAAAACCAACAAAGTATAAAAAGAAACCTTTAACAATGATATTAGTAGCTAAATAGGGTTAAATAACATTCTGAATACAGTGTACTCTCATCAAATAATCACAGTGATGCAAGTTACCTCCATAAATTCTGCAATTCAATAATCATCTTAAAATTATATTTACTAGTACCGGTATACAGCTACGATTTAACAGTAATGTTCTTTTTTAATAACCTGTGTTGATATACAATTTTTGTTCTGTATAATTTCATAGTAATAATGTACTGTATGTACTGTTAATGACAAGGTTTCACACAATATCTCATATATTTCATTCCTGAATCTTCCAAATTTTAATATCTGAGATGATTGCAAGATGACAGAAAAGAGGATATTTTCATGATTTACTTGCAAGCCTAAGAGGCCATTAGAAACAATACATAGAGTAAATGGATTTTAATAAGAAGAAATTTGGATTTAAAAATGATTTATGTTATGATTTTAATATGGTTTTACATGAACTATGTCTATGACACTCCACTTCAACTAAAAAGCTGTAATTAGATTGCTATTGAAAAGATTAAACATACATCACCATTTAGTCATACAATCTATTGTAAATAATTTGCTCTGTTGATAGAGGTACACCAATCTTTCTCAATTGTCTGTTGATAATTTTTATCAGTAGTTCATGTTGATTTGGGGTATTTTGTACTTTTTCTAATTCAATCAATATCAAAACTACTTAATGTATATCAAATGATCACAGATGATAGTTCAGTCAGGATTCTACTAAACCAAAATTATCTCCCCTTATGCCACTTAATTTTGATAGTGGTAAAACTAGAAGCCATTGTAGTGATTACTAGCTGCTGTCAATTTAGCTCTTGAAAACCAATAAATGTATCCACATAGCATCATTATGATCCTTATATGCCAGCTTAAATAAACTACAAATGTATCTACTAGCACCATTTAATGTAGTTTTATGCATTTGGTCAACTTAAAACTATTGTCTGATCGGTTTTCAAGTGGAATTTTGGAAAGTTCAAATTATTTAATTATTCTAAATTACACACACACAAAAGGAAGTTTTTTTTTGGTTAGCACTTTTTAAATTCCACCAGAAAAATCTATTGTCAAGTACTTAATAAAAAAGTAAAAATTTGTTATTCACCCACACACACCTATTCTGTTGTTATGACTCATGACAAACGGGTATTTCACTTGACCCATATATTTCAAGACAGAATAGTCAACTCAGACACTCTTAACATAAAAAGGTGTTTCTCTTTCTGATAGTCATTGCCTATATTGGGGATTTTCCCCAAAAAAACTGTAGTGGAGGCAGAGATGCTTATTAATGCTTTAAAAAGATCAATTTATAATCTTTCTTTGGATTTTTTTCAGTGGAATATGCATATGCACAAAAAGCATCCACATGTATTTGCACCAACCACAATCAACTGTTTTGTGAAAAATTGTGTATAATGAAAATGTAAAAGATTTGCGTAATTTGTGTAAAATCTTGTTTTATGCACTTAATCATAGGACCGAACTGTTATTGGTCAATACTTGATATTTATTTGCTTCTCTGATGTATTATGTCATGTTGTGTTATAGAAATGTATTTGTATTTATTGCACTGATAAGCATAATGTGCTTAAAGTAATAAAGAATTGAAGAAAAAAAAAAATTAACGTTAAGAAATAACTCAATGCTCCATACCAAAATTTAAGTAAAAACACATACTGGTACATAATGTGCTTAACATCCTTAGTAATGCACATTCATTTAACTTTAAAAGCACATAGAAACAAATGTAAACAATTCAAATTTACCAATTTGGCCTTTTTTGCCTTCTCTAACAAAGAGTTTCATTTTTTTGTTATTTCCGCCTGACTAAGCTTTCGGAAAAGAGTATAAGATGAGAAGTATATTGATGCAACATAAACCTTAAAAATTACCTCATAACTCTGGTAAAGTATTTTATTGCTGTGCAGGACTTCCTGTTTAAGTTGTTGAAGGCATATGCCACTTGTATTAAACCACAGGCTATTATGCTACAAACATAGAGGTATATAAACAAACAGTTTTACATTGACAAATTAGCAGACTACTTCAAAACATAAAAAGTATGTCTTGTATAACCTTCATTTTCTTCCTTGCTAGGCATTTGAATTGGCTCTACTTTTTATCTTTGTATTCACTTTTTTTTTGTAAGATGCTAAATTTTGTAGATTTTAATTGTAGTAGAAAAATATGTGTATTACAAACCAGCACATTATACTTCAAAAAAATTGAAAAGGAAACAATTGAACACTTCTTTTCTTGTATGTAAGTATTTTGTTTAATTGTATGACAATTATGAAGATGTATGTTACATTAACTAGATGCTCCAATCATAGACTAGTACTGCAGGCTAAGTAAATTATGAGTATGACATACGTAGATTCTTTAAAACATCTCATGAAACTTGAATTTCTTGGTAATATCCAACCATATGGGACAAACTCATGCCCAAAATACAAACGTATTTTTTTAATTTCAGTATCAGTATGGCAGATATTCATCAAATAAAACCAATTAGTCGGAAAAATTACTTTTAACAATAAAAGTTGGAAAAGTTAAATTTGTAAATATTGCAGAAAATCTAGCTTACCTTATAATTCCTGAGAAATGGAACATTTCTGCTAAAATAAAGGCTAAATAAGCCATACCAAATATGGCTACAGGTTCAACAACTGAAACAGATATATTATATTTTTTGGGTATAACAACATCAACATAAAATTTAAGTGTTATCCCAGAACTCCAGGTATGTTTAATGTTTAACCTGAGTATTTTGACAAACAAGGGCTATAGTACCTGAAAACAAACCTGATTGCAAAACCTTCATGTTGACTAGTCAACCATGAAAATGAGGTCAAGGTCAAATGAACATCAGATTGACAAGATACGAATTCTTCAGCTCAGAATCGTTATCATCTGCACAACTATCCTACATCATTTTCTTAACTTAAATCTTACAGATGGCGTATCAAAACAAAAGTATTTATTATTTGTCATACTCTTTGTATACATGTTTGGGTTACTGTTAATTAACCATGGTGATCTCTTACCTTTAACTTTGTCAGTAAACCGGGTAAGTATCGATGATAGAATCCCACATATTACACCTATAGCCAAACCACCAATACATACAACAAAAAATTTCACTATTCCTAATATTACCTGGAAAACAAATATATAAAACATTAATAGCCTAAATGTACATTGTTTGTAATCAAAGTTCATTGATGTATACTCTTCACCTCATCTTATTCAAGTATTGTCATTGCAAAATACTGTCAAATTCACCTGTTCAACACTCATTTTTCTTGTGAAAAGTTGTTCTTTATATAAGAATGTACAACCTATGCACATACTGTGGAAGCATTTGTTTTTATGGGTACCAGTTTTCATGTATTGACGATTATTTGTATGTTTAATGAAGTTAGTGTTGCTCAGTCTTTAGTTTTCTAAGTTTTTTTTGTGTACTTTATTTAGTCTGTTTGTCTTTTCCCCTTTTTTAGCTATGGCCTTTGTCATTTTATTTTCAACTTATGAGCTTCAATGTCCCTTTGGTATTCTTTGAATCTCTTTTTCATTGTCAATACTTTCATTTTCATAGGTTTCTGCTATTTGATTAAAACCTGATGTTGTGATATGCTACAGAAGGTATAGTAGCAACAACTAACAGCGGATTTTAATGTGATTGTACATTCCTGCAAAACTGACTAGAACTGCAGCTCATTTCTGTATCATCAGCGTCTTAGAACACAATTAAAATAGTTTATACTACAAATTTACACCTTACCTCCTTATAAGTGATTGATCCCCCTTGTAAATCTATACTGTTATAAGACTGTAATACATTGTACAACACTACAGTCACGCCATCTGTAAACAAAAAATTTATTAATATGTGTTCTTATTTTCTACCACTATATAAAATTAGAGGTACAGCAAGTAAAGCTGACAAAATGATACCACTACCCTGATATAAAGCAGAGGCAAAGTTCCTGATTAGTAAATGAAACTTTAAAATATTTCAGATATCAAGAAAACAAAACAAAATAAGTGGTGAACAATGGTATCATATTGTGAAGATTCTGCAAAAGTTACAGTACATTGTAGTAAGGGGTTCAGTAGTAGTCGCAAACACATAAAGGGTACCTCAGATAAAGCTTTATTCAATGATTTGCATACGGAAAAATAGTTCAGGTCATAAACAAAATAAGAGTTGTATAATAGCATTATAAATGAAGATTTTGAGGAGTTGCATTTAATTCTGGAAAGAGTTTTAGGAGGAGTTTAAAATTTAAAACACAAGTTATAATTTGGAGAAAGATATCCTGTGGCAATTTCTGCAAAAATAAAAAAATAAAAAAAATTCTAAACATTCAGTATAAGTTATTTATTCATACATACCATTTAACAAAGATTCACCAAAGACAAGGAAGTATAAAACTCTATTTACACCAACTTCATTAAATACAGCTAACACCTGAAATAGATATGTTAGTCAATTGTGTTGGAGAAAATGTTGTGGATCTCAACTTTTCACCAGTCTTCCAATAAATTCTATCACAAATTTTATTGTGTGTAAACCCAAAATAATAAACACTCTTATTGAAGGTTTTTTGTTTTTATCCTTTCAGCTGAATGTAATAATCACATTGTTGTTTGCTAGATCTTGTTTTATTTGTGAACATCCTGGCAAACCAAAAACTTTATACAAGGATAACTCTGTTTCATAATATTAGGATTGCAGGTTAGATTGAAAAAATAGTTGCATACAAAAATAGAATTACATTATGTTAATGTTAGTGCATGTATCTTGTGTTACATAAATATGGTGTTTGGTGTGAGCCAAGGCTCTGTGTTGAAGACTGTACTTTGACCTATAATGGTTTACTTTTACAAATTATGACTTAGATGGAGAGATGTCCAGTGTATCCCAAACTCTGTCTGACCGACAAAATGTGAGCGAGTGCTTTAAAACGCCAACAAATCAATAAATCACAATTTTGTATTCTAACACTTAAGGGATTTAGTCTAAACAAAATATGATCTAATAATTATGAAAATGTGACAAAAATGTCTTCCTCCACAAGTGGTCCTAGTACACAGTTATTTCGTAGTGCATTTCTTTTTGACAATAAATGAAAATTAAAAAAATTCCACCTGCGCTTTCTCAATAATATTTTTACAGTGTGTTGTACTACTTTTGGGACAAATTATATCAAAGTTATAGAAAACTTCATCAGCTCTAACTCAAAATATGGACAATTTTATGTTAAGGGGGTCTTGAAATCTTTTGACAGCTTCCGAAGTGCTAATTTTTGACCTTTTTCAGCTGGACCTAATCACTACTTTACATTAATATTTATGACCCAAATTTTTTTAAAGTGTCATTTCACCCCCCAACTTGTTATATGAGGCATTAAACATGGAGAAATAAATTTGGAAGGAGTATAACAAAAATTGGTAAGTAACACACTGTCCACACTAAGGACTATATTCGTGGACAACGAAAATCAAAGGACGATAACTGTGTACTTGGACCTAATAGTATAGAAAAAATTGACCAATCTTAATAAAACTTGGTATGACTAAATCTTAATATATTATAAGACTGCTTACAAAGTTTCATAGTCATAGGATATATATTAAAGACAATATGATTAATTCTATATTCAACTTTGCGTGTTAAATTTAGACGTTAAAATTGAGAAATTTCAACTATCAACATTTGGGGCTTTTAAAATTAAAATATTGCAAAAAAATACTTTTAAAATGCCTTAATATATAATATATCATGTATTTAAAGCAATAGAGTACTCATTTGATATATCAGACTTAGCATAATTATTCAAAAGTCAAATTTATATGAGCCTGTGCCTAAAAATGGAGGTTTTCCAATGAAGGGGGGCCTTACATGAACATGTAATATTTTCCAGCAATTTTAAATTTGTGAAGCTTTTTGATTATAAATAATCCTTACATATGTATTTAATGTACTTTAAATGGAAAGAAAACTTACAAATAACATATCATATTAGTTTGAAAGGGTCTTAGGCCAAGTAAGACTAAAAATAATTTAGGGTCAATTTAGGCCGTAGCACATATTTACATTTAAAAATGCATATTGAAGCTATAGGAAATAAAAAAAATTGTCTTTTCTATCATTTCTATACTCAGGTGACATGATACAATAAATCTGAGCACAAAAAGGCTCTTACATTCAACTTTTTTAGCAGATAGTATGGTCTGATACAAAGATTTTTCACTTTTTAGTGAAAAACTTGCATGCAATTTTAGTCTCAACAGGCTTATATTTGAACCACATGCTATCCTACAGAAGTAAAAAAAATATGTGAAATGAAACAGGTACAAAAGACATTGTTAAGTGCTTTTTATACAAATTTAGTGAGGTCTTTATTATGGAATTCAACTTTTATGTGCCATGCTCCTCACATTTAACTTGATCCAAACAGGGCGTTAGACGAGGGTCATTTATACAACGCATTTTGCTCATATTGTCTGAGATAATCTTCTTTTCTGTAGATTTAGAGTTCACAAATGAGTAATACAACAGGATTAAAGCATAGAAACACAAAAATTGACACATGAAAACATGTCAGATAGAAAGTCAGAATGGCACTTATGCATCAAAATTGAAAAATCTATGAAATGCTTATTTTGACCATATAATGCCAAAATTGGTCATTTTTGCAGAAATTCTATCAAATAAAAGTTTAAATCCTTTAGTTTTATGCTATTTGACAAATTGACACCATCAAATCATGCAGGGAAGTTGCCAAAGTACAGATTCTATATTTCCTGATCTCACCTCTTAGGTCTGAGTACACAGTTATTTTGTAGTGCATTTCTTTTCGACAATAAATGAAAATTAAAAAAATCCCACCTGCGCTTTCTCAATAATATTTTTACAGTGTGTTGTACTACTTTTGGGACAAATTATATCAAAGTTATAGAAAACTTCATCAGCTCTAACTCAAAATATGGACAATTTTATGTTAAGGGAGTCTTGAAATCTTCTGACAGCTTCCAAAGTGCTAATTTTTGACCTTTTTCAGCTGGACCTAATCACTATTTTACATTAATATTTATGAACCAAATTTTTTTAAAGTGTCATTTCACCCCCCAACTTGTTATATGAGGCATAAAACATGGAGAAATAAATTTGGAAGGAGTATAACAAAAATTGGCAAGTAACACACTGTCCACACTAAGGACTATATTCGTGGACAACGAAAATCAAAGGACGATAACTGTGTACCAAGTGTTGACCCTTCATATACTCACTGCAACTGGGTCTACAGCTACTATTAGAGCACTAAAGACTAAAAGCTGTATAGGTGTAACATCTATATCTTCCATAGCACCTGCTTTATGTAAACCAATCAAACATAAACCTGAAAATACAACAAAGAATACAATCAATATAAAATAGCAAGTTGTGGTATGATTGCCAATGAGAATTTACTTATTGATACTATTATTTTCCTGTAGACATGCTGGCATTTATAACTGGTGTATCAAAAATACAAGTACATTGAAAAACTTGAGCAGTTTTGATGAAAGTGCACTATTAAGCTGGTTCAATTGCTGGTTCAATTGATACATCAATTTTAACAAACCAGAATGTAAAAATGTATTTTAATTTTGACTAATCTGTTATTTGTCTAAGGCAAAAAAGATAGAAAATGAAATTAGAATTTACCAACTTATAAGAATTAAGTAAAGTGAATTCAAAGCTTTGTTTTATGGAAAAAGCTTGTCTCCTCTTTTTAAATAATAATTAATTAATTAATGTATTACATGTGGGCCTATAATCAAAAATCTAAGTACATGTTTAGATTCAGCATATCAAAGAACCACAAGGATTTAATTTTTGTTGATATCAAACAAAGTTAAATTTTGGACCACAATTTGGACAAACTTGAAAACTGGGCCCATAATGAAAAATCTAAGTACATGTTTAGATTCAGCATAGTTATCAAAGAACCCCAATTATTCAATTTTTGATGAAATCAAGCAAAGTTTAATTTTGGACCCGTTGTGCCCCTTATTCCAAAACCGTTTGGACCAAAACTCCCAAAATCAATCCCAAACCTTGTGTTTAAATTTCATAGATTTCTATTTACTTATACTGAAGTTAGGGTGCGATAACCAAGAAAAATGCTTATTTGGGCCCCTCTTTGGCCCCTTATTCCTAAACTGTTGGGACCTCAACTCCCAAAATCAATCCCAACCTTCCTTTTGTGGTCATAAACCTTGTGTTTAAGTTTTATTGATTTCTATTCACTTATACTAATATTATTATGCGAAAACCAAGAATAATGCTTATTTGGGCTCTTTTTTGGCCCCTAATTCCTAAACTGTTGGAACCAAAACTCCCTAAATCAATCCCAACCTTCCTTTTGTGGTCACAAACCTTGTGTAAAAATTTCATAGATTTCTATTTACTTAAACTAAAGTTATAGTGGGAAAACCAAGAAAATGCTTATTTGGGCTCTTTTTGGCCCCTAATTCCTAAACTGTTGTGACCAACACTCCAAAAATCAATCCCAACCTTCCTTTTGACACACACACACACACACACAAAACAAGATATAATGTTATCGGAATCTTGAACTTATGAGATGTATGTAGAAAGACGCATAGTAAGGAATAATTCATAATTGATACAATTATTTTGCTTGATAATTTTGATATGATAATCTTGCCAGTAATAGCATAATTATTTTACCGGGATTAGCACAATTCCAACTTAGCAGATGTATTCTATTTGTCCATCTCGGAGATCCTGAATTTTAATTTCGGGATAGTAGTACAACAAAGGAGTTATTAATGATATGTTAATAGCTACATGTATATTTAAAGAGGATTCCATTATACTGGACTTCTGATATAAGCGATCAACAATTGACTATTATTATTTTTTTTAAGTCACCACCAACTTAAATTGTGTTCAATTTGCCTGTCCGTCTATCCGTCCATCCATCACACTTAAGTTTCAGTTTAGAAATGCTTTGACCAAATGATTCTATTATTGGTTTGTTAATATTATGTTACAGGTCAATTTTGTGATTAATGCTGGAATAACATCTTAGACGGGTGTGTGCCATAAGAAATTAAGAATTTTCTTACAATTGTTAGGGCCATATCTATCTTGCCTTGCCATAAGCCAGGTTGGCCCAGTTATTGTAAACCCATGAAGTTCATCATCTGCTAACTTCCAAAAATTGATAATCAGATGATGAACTCGGAACAAAGTCCGACCAAATGCAATTATCTTTTTAAGTATCTACTTGTATGCAACATTTAAAAAAATCAACATACCCCCCTACCACCTCCCCCCCCCCCCCCCTCCAACCCCAATGTTACATTATATATTACATTTATTGAACAATCTGAAGGGAAAAAAACCCAGACAAGACTGTGAGTGAAGCAAAGAATGAAGCCATATTCCAATTTGAAAATAAACACCCTCTATTTATGTATTTTTTACATAAATTTCTATTTTTGCAGTTTTTAAGTGGATGTTGCTATGGATAATATGTGTTTCCGTGGTAAAAATTGAAGTCAACAACACTTGACGATAGTAATTTAAAGTTTGAGTTGGCTTTTATGTATTTTCTTATTGGTTATAAAACAATTCAGGACATTTAAGCTCTAAAACTGCAATATTCTGCAAATAAAAACTCTGTTTCCAAGGAAAAAATCGGTTGCTATGGTGATAAAACTAAAAAAAATCCCATGCATTTTTCTATTTAATTTGGTAAAGTAGTATCCAAACTTCATTACTACAGTGCTAACTATTCTGTACACATTTGCACTTTTTTTTAAAAACACCTGAGAAAATTTGATAATTTCGAAAAAATCCCAATTTCAGAAATGTTGAAAATATGCATTTTTTCGCAAAATTTTTCAAAAAATATACAAACTTGGTTGACATGCAATCTTCACTAAAATGAAGCTTAAACCAATTTGTATAAATGTTACATATGAAATTAATGAAAAATGCATGATTCTATTCATAATCAGGCTCTAAAATGTGGTGATATAGCTGATTTTTTTAATGATTTTACAATGCTTAACAACCCAAAAATAGTGTGTCCGTTACCATGGCAACCACTCATATTTTCACACTAAAAATTATTTTTTGAGCTTTATTCATTTATTGCTTCTATTAGTCCAATTATAGATAAAATCTGGAACCTCCCATATATCACATGTATATGGCACTCTGCCTGGTTCTTATAAAGAGCTGTACTTAAATACCGGTAAATTGCTTTGCTGAGCACAGCTGGATAGGACCACAGAGGTCCAACCCTCAACAGTTGGTGCAAAAATGGACACAATATTCACGCTTGATACAGGTCTGAATTTGGATTGTAATTAAATATTTGACACATAATAGGTTTCTGACACAGAATAACTACAGTCAAAGAACTTCAAATTGGTTATATGATTTGAATTTATATATTTTTTGCTTTTGTGCAATATTCTATGCTGTTGCGAATTGACCCCCCCCCCCCAAAAAAAAAAGGTAACCCCCTTTTTTTTTGGCTTTTCTGCAACTATGCTGTTGCAAATTGACCACCACCCCCAACCCTGCCCTCAAAAAAATGTTTCCCCCCTTTTTTCGCTTTTGAGCAATACACTATGCTGTCACCTATTAACCCCCTCCCCCCAAACTTTTTTATATTGCAAATAGTCCAAAACCTGACATTTCTTTATACATAATTTACAAGTAGTGTAAGGGAGGTAAATCCAAACATACACAATATTGTATTTTAAATGTATTTGGAGAACCTCCCTTACACTGCTTTTAAATTGTCTTAATTGTCCATTAACCAGAAAAACCTACTTTTTCACGCTTTTTTTACCCTAATTCCTAAATGGTTTGAACCATAACCCCCCCCCCCCCCCCCCCAGTCAATCCTAATCATTCCTTTGTGGTATGGAAACTTGTGGTATAATATCAGAGAGATTCATACACTTAAACACAAGTTATTGTCTGCAAACTACAACCAGGTGCTCCGCAGGGCGCAGCTTTATACGACCGCAGAGGTCGAACCCTGAACAGTTGGGGCAAGTATGGACAAAACATTCAAGCGTGATACAGCTCTGAATTTGGATTGTGACATTACATGTTTTTTTTTACACAAAACAAATGTCAAGATTTTACAAACAATTAAAGATTTCTTCTTTTATATTGTATAAAACAATAAAAAAAAACTTCATCAGCAACATTTTATATTGGCAAATTTCCAATGAAGTTATTGACATAAAGTTATTGGCAAATAAAAATAGAAAATGACATCATAGTCATTCATGTCTGGCAAATGTCCAACATACATTATCTAAAAACATTTTAGATAAGATAAGGAAAAAAAGCTTCATCAGCAACATTTTATATTGGCAAATTTCCAATGAAGTTATTTACATAAAGTTATTGGCAAATAAAAATAGAAAATGACATCATAGTCATGTCTGGCAAATTTCCAACATATATTATCAACTTCTATTCTATACAAAGAAAGATAACTCCAATTGAAAATTAATTGCTATTGCACAATATTGTGCAATTAGATATTTCTTGCTATTGTGCAATACTGTGCAATTGAAAATTTCTTGCTATTGCACAATACTTGATATGGAATCCTGATTTGGACCAACTTGAAAACTGGGCCCATAATCAAAAATCAAAGTACATATTTAGATAAAGCATATCAAATAAGCCCAAGAATTTAATTTTTGTTAAAATCAAACTTAGTTTAATTTTGGACCCTTTGGACCTTAATGTAGACCAATTTGAAAACTGGACCAAAAATTAAGAATCTACATACACAGTTAGATTTGGCATATAAAAAAGAACCCATTTATTCAATTTTTGATGAACAAAGTTTAATTTTGGACCCCCATTTGGACCAACTTGAAAACTAGGCCAATAATTAAAAATCTAAGTACATTTCTAAATTCAGCATATTAAACAACCCCCAGGATTCAATTTTTGTTAAAATCAAACTAAGTTTAATTTTGGACCCTTTGGACCTTAATGTAGACCAATTTGAAAACGGGACCAAAAATTAAGAATCTGCATACACAGTTAGATTCGGCATACCAAAGAACCCCAATTATTCAATTTTTGATGAAATCAAACTAAGTTTAATTTGGACCCTTTGGGCCCTTTATTCCTAAACTGTTGGGACCAAAACTCCCAAAATCAATACCAACCTTCCTTTTATGGTCATAAACCTTGTGTTTAAATTTCATAGATTTCTATTTACTTAAACTAAAGTTATTGTGCGAAAACCAAGAATAATGCTTATTTGGGCCCTTTTTTGGCCCCTAATTCCTAAACTGTTGGAACCAAAACTCCCAAAATCAATCCCAACCTTTCTTTTGTGGTCATAAACCTTGTGTCAAAATTTCATAGATTTCTATTAACTTAAACTAAAGTTATAGTGCGAAAACCAAGAAAATGCTTATTTGGGCCCTTTTTGGCCCCTTATTCCTAAAATGTTGGGACCAAAACTCCCAAAATCAATCCCAACTTTCCTTTTGTGGTCATAAACCTTGTGTTAAAATTTCATAGATTTCTATTCACTTTTACTAAAGTTAGAGTGCGAAAACTAAAAGTATTCGGACAACGACGACGACCCCGACGACGACGACGCAAACGTGATAGCAATATACGACGAAAAATTTTTTAAATTTTGCGGTCGTATAAAAATTCTTATTTGGGCCCTTTTTTGGCCTCTAATTCCTAAACTGTTGGGACCAGCTGGTTGAGACCATAACCCCCAAAATCAATCCCAACTTTCCTTTAGTGGTATTGAACCTTCTGGTAAAAATTAATACAGATCCATTCACTTAAAGTTATTGTCCGGAAACAAACGCATCTTTGGACGACGACGCAGACGACATGATAGCATTATACGATGCACAAATTTTTTTAGCGGTCGTATAAAAACAAGAAATTTCTTCAACAAAATCTATCTAAATACAATATTTCCTTACCTATAGTAAAAGCAGCACAACATGTTCCCTGAAATTATCAAAAATAATCATCGATTAAAACATGCTAAACATACTAAAATCATGATTAAACCCATGTTATACCTGGACCCAGTGATTTTTTTTATTTCTTTTGTACGTCGTTTTAAAGTGTCTTACAATACACACTGCCAATTTTGCTTCATATTATTTCACAAAATCTTAATATAGAAAGCTGCAATCATATCAATTTGGTAGAATGCCTAAGCCTTCATCCTAATTACTTCAAAATTAGTCAACTGGAATAATACATAAATTCCATCTTTATGTGGTTATTTCAAACTGATAAATCAATTACAGATGTAAAGGCATTCCAACAGAAGACCAGATACATACAATTTTCATGCTAATTTGATCTATAAATTGTCATTACACAAATGTATATGCAAATGAACAAAAATTAACTCCAAGGCTGCTAAAAAATCTGTTGATGAAACAGACTGAAACTGAAAACTGATCTGTGAGTCATCATTATACATTTGAGTACCTGATAATATTTGACTACGTCATCAACCAATCACAAACCCTTGAACTCTGCTTGTATCTGTCTGATGTACTTATCTTATTTCAGAGACCATGCAATTACCATGTATCAATCAATAAATACATGTATATATCTTTATTTATTTTTGCCATATATATGTTTAATTATTATTTTTCATTTTATTCAAACACAACATATTGGAGCAAGAATTCAGGTGTTTTTTCAATAAAATTCAGATAACTTACAATTACTGAAAATATGAGAATACTTCCTAAGTTATGTAGAAATGTTCTGTCGTATAAACTGAAGGCTGCTTCTAAAATTATACTGAAAAAAAGTGAACAATTAGAGGTAAAACTGTTAGATAAATGTTACAATATGGCTCCTTAAACATTTTTGGAAAAAAATGATACACTGCAATTAAAAGACACATTAAATAAGACTTGATCCGATTGTTTTTGCCAAAACACAAAAAAGATAGGTAAAACTCATCATTCATAGGCAAAATCTCCAAAAATGAGTCAACTTATGATTGTTGGCCTTGTGACAGATAGATTTTTAAAAACGAACATGAGTAAAAAACTTCGTTCCAGGGAAATAACTCCTATAATAAATAGTTGACTGTCTTGTTTGATAATTAGTTTTCTCTAACTCCTACACAATTTATCCCTTTCCTGACATGTTGATTATTTTTATTTAATGAATGTGTGGATCGTTTGATCTCAGTTCTTCATTGGTCAAAAATTCGATTTGACGTTGAATTTTCTTGCTTTCCTCTGAATTTCCTATTGTGACGGCAGGAAAAAAGGCAACCATGCCTGATGACCTCACATAGAAAGAACACATCTTTTTGCTGATCATTTGAAAAGAAGTATTGAATTGATCTGCATATTGTTTAAAAATCATTAGAGAAACAGATTCCACCACCAAATCTAGTGTAATATGATATTTATCCACTCTCGACAGTTAAATTTTAAATATTTAAAACACTCTGCGAGCCTCGCATTTTAAATTCAAAAATTTAAATGTCTAGAGTGGATAAATATCGTATCAAACTTGATGCAGTGGTAAAATCTTTCTTTCTCTTTATCTAATATAGTTTATAACATTATTTAAATAACTCCTATAATTATTTCCACAATGTTGACTTATTTGTAGATCTTGTTTTGCTAATCATTTTGTCTATCTACAGTTTCTCTCTATTACAGTTTTCTGTGGAAAAAAACCTGTACGAATCGGTAAAAACTTCATTCAATAACAATTTCTCCTTGACTGGAGTTTTCTGCCATGTTGACTTAAATTTAGGTCCTGTTTTGTTAATCATATTTGCTATGTTTACACTTTCTCTCTATTCAATATAGTAACTGAAAACATAAATTATGCAGAAAGTGTGAAAAATGAATTGATACTTTTTTCTATCTCTTGGAAAAAATTACTTTTCTACACTATCCCTGAGGGAAAAGTATCAAAATTAAGTATACACCAATTACTGGTAACTGTGCAATTTTGTTCTAGCTATAAGTAGAAAATTATGAAGGTATAACTTTGTGTTCTAACCTTAAGAAAAATCAACCATGAATGAAATTCTAAAATTTCTCAGTCATGTTTCAAAATATTGATAGTAATTTTTCTTAGGCAGCCCTGGAGTAAATTATAAAATACATTGCAACTTTTTATCTATTTATCATTTTTGTTGTGAATAAAAACCATTTTTGTGCATATCTCAGAATATCCTTAGATTAAATCACATGTACTATACTATAATTTACTCATGTAAATAAAATACATACGGTGGAAGAAGAAAATGGAAGAAGGTATCTGGTGTAAAAAATTCTGGCAATTTTTCTGAAATCCCAGTCAAGCTGAAAAGGAAAAAAAAACAATTAAAATATTTTACAAGCTGACAAACAATGTATAATTTTTACAATAAATTATTCCTGATGTGTAAATTTTTCTCTCTGTTTTTTATTCTGCTGATCTTTTTACTTACTGTAAATGTCTTGATGTTTAACTTTTTTCTATAATGATTTATGACGGTAGCTGTTTCATTGGAAGTTGCATCTTATTCCTTAATTTTCCTATTAACCAAGGTTACCTCTTACAGAAGAGAGAGGCCCATGGCATTCTTATATATTTTCAAATCCATTCCTTAGCCCCTTTAGGAATGAAACAAAAAAAATAATTTTGAAGACTGCATGGTAATCTCTAAGTGCTCAATACATCATTTGGACTCAGGCAGACTAATGTATTATTTGCAATCATACCACATCTCTTTATTTGCTATATAAAGCTACTATACCATATCATCACTGGAAACAGAAATATCTTTCCTGTAACTCAGCTTATTGTAATAACAAAATATTGTAAAATTTTACAAATTGTGACAAACAAATTGGACACAATACAAAACTAATTATAACCTATTTACTTACAAAAATATAACACCAAAAGCAGTTCCAATAACGATTAGCAAACTACAAAATAGAAAGAAAAGTTTTTATAAACACAGAATATTAGTTAGACAACTATCACTAGATTTGTCAGGATGACAGAATGCGTAATTGAGTCAAAATAGAGACAAAAAAATATTTGCAACCATTTGCCATGTCTGATAGTTTTGTTCAAACATTTGTTTTCAATTCAATCAAATATTATGTGACTTTTAAACAAGTGAGAGGTCTAACTAGCTATAAATCCAGGTTTAATTTTGAAAATATTCTGACCAGAAATTATGTTTATTTTAAACAAGTTAAAAAAAAATCTGAAAGATATTCAGTGTATTCTGATTTTTATTTCATTTAATGAGGGTAGTAATGCCCTTAACTGTCAGGTGCCAAACGGTCATTTTCGGCTACCTTAGGGGTTGAATTGGTTTAAATTTTACCGTGATTCGTCAAAATGTTCTTATCCCGAGTTGTCAGAGGTCTCAAATAATTATCATTACCGTCATACTTGTGAAAAATCAGTTGATTTTTCTATAGTCTTAAAGAAAGTGTACATTTTATCGTCATGCATAATAAAATACCGTTAACGTCATTTTGCAAATCTTTTTACTGTTATTCATCATGAAGGTACCCCCATTACCACCCTCTTTTATAATCTAACCTGACACATTTCTGCTTAAATGGTTTTTCAATTAATGATTACTTTTGAATAAGAGTACAATTTTAACTTGTTCTGTGTTTTACCTTATTTATAGTCCAGAATAATTACAATTGTTTCTTTAATAAATATAAATCAAGGCTCATGATCAAAATCTAATTTGCCTAAGCATTTTGTTTGTTATTCATGCTGAACAAATGCAAAAGAAGCACTATTACTAATGGGATCATACGGTTCTAAAGATAAACATGTGATGAATTGTTTGATTGAGATTAACTTGATGACTAATAGCTATAGAATTACCAAGATTCTGGAACATGGGAAGATAGCTTGTCTGTATAATGGAAGCCTGAAAAGAGAAACGTAACCGGCATTAGTGTTTTAAATCTTAAATCTTAATTCGATGTACTTCAAATTGTCATAAAATCGTTTATCAATGATACAAGGTCTCCGCTGAACCTATACTTCCTTTAGCAAGGAGTCATGTCAATGTTAATACCTATAATTCCCCATTTAGCAAAGAACATCTGTAATAATATGTAACACTGCATATTACAAGTATACTTCAAGGATGATTTAGAAGTTAAAAAGCCAGACAACAATATATAGAATACTATTAGATCAATATGTATATCTGAATAATATTTCCAATACAAAACAAAATGATTCTTATATACTCTCTGAATTTCTCTCATGTGAGTGTAGTATTACAGTTAAGTACATAAAATTCTCATGGATTAGAAGATTCTCATCTATACCATACAATCAGTAACTAAAGCTATCAATACAGCCAAGGACTTTAAATCTAGTACCACTGCACAAGTATATTGATTTCAAAAGATAAAATGTGTATGAGGTATATCAAATAAATTCAATGTTTATAGATAAATGACCAATTGTTTGGTTGGTTATTGCACCAAAGTAACACCTGACAATCACCCTTTAGAGAAACTCCCAGTCATCATGGATATCTTTTGCTTTAAATTCATTTAGTTGCCCAAGAAAAAGACCAATACCAATTAAATAAAAAGTTGACAGAGATTTTTCTCCCTTGCTTGTTTTTTTGTAGTAAAATGAATTTGTTAAAATTAAAGGACCAATAACATTTAACCAATCATCTTTGAATACACACAACTGTCATCATACATAAAATAATAAAATGCTTTGCTGAGCGCAGCCTGATACAACCGCAGAGGTCGAACCCTGAACAGTTTGAGCAAGTTTGGACACAATTTTCAAGCTTGATACTGTCTGAATAGACAACTTTCGAGTTCGATGCATTTCCGTCAAAAACTCTGGTTTTAGTGAATGTCATTTGTGCGTTTAGGGGCGTCGTCACTTCCATTCCAATGTTGAGCGAGTGGTTGGAAAACTATAAATCTATATTGTACGTATTATACGACAAATTGAATTCTCAAAATTGACTATCAGCATTGATGTCATTAGGGAATTGTCATTAAGTACCTACAGAACAACCATTATTTCTAGTTTATCCTGCACAATGACGATCACCAAGACGCTTGATGAACGTAAATAGTGCAGGGATACAGGCGACCCCCTCTATCTGGTAAATGACGTCATAAAGGCTCGTATAATTGACGAGTTTTTTCCGGTGACGGATGAACTCGAAAGTGGTCTATTTAGATTGTGATTAAATTTTTGACATAATATAGGTTTCTGACACGAAGGTCTTACAAATCTATTGCCAAATACTGTGAAATTGAAGATTTCTTGTTGAAACTTTAAAAAAAACCCACAAAAACACAAAAAATCCCCCACCCCCAACTTTTTGAATTCCCCCCCCCCCCCCACCCCTTGGAGCAATTACCCCCAAACTCAATCCCAGACTTTCCTTTGTAGTATGGAACCTTGTAGCACAATTTCAGAGAGATCAATACTGTGACTTAAGGATGTACTTAGGTGAGGTTTTGGAATTTGTGACAAATGTTCGGACTCCTTGGTGTTTTTCCATACAATACAATGTAAAATATTTTGCCCCATAACACCCAATTATTTTTTCACATAAGACTAAATAGCTCATGAAAGGTCATTTACCAAAATTTTAGAAGATTCTTAATTTTCTTTCTTTTGTTTTGAGACCCAATAACACCAATGCAAATATAAGGTAAAAGTCCAAGTCAGCCTTTTCCCGCCATATTTTAATTCTCAAATATCTCGAAAAGGAGGTCCATGACCTATCAATATTTTTAGCTTATGTTTATCCTTAATTGATGCTCTACCACCTTATAGTATCAATTTTAACTTCTTAATTCATTAATTTTCACCTAACCTCACCTAAGTACATCCTTAAACACAAGTTATTGTCTGGAAACTAGAATAAACAGCTGCGCAACGTGCGCATGATAAGCCCTTCGTCTTGTGTAAGAAGTTTTATGCAATAATCATAAATAGTTTCTGAGATACGGTACAACATGTGAAAAAAAATTTTTTTTTACAAAAAACTCAATAATCTTGAATCATCATCAAAAATTATACCGATCTGTAGTTAAGTATAACTAAAAAGTGTGTAAAGTTTTAAGCAATAGTCAAAATCACTTTTAAGAAACGGCGCGACTTATGAAACCGCCACTTTAAAAAAAAAAAATAATCAATAACTCTAAAATAAAATTTTCAATCATCACCAAAAACTTTGTAGATTAATATCACTAAGAAGTGTGAAAAGTTTTAAGCAATAATCATAAATCATTTAAAAGATACAGTGCGACATGTGAACCCCCCCCTTTTCTTTTTTTACAAAAAACTCAATACCTCTTAAATAAAATTTTAAATCATCACCAAAAAGTATTTCAGAGTAATATAACTAAGAAGTGTGTTAAGTTTTATGCAATAATCATAACTGGTTTTTGAGATACGGCGCAACATGTGAAAATCCCCCACCCCTTTTTTTTAACAAAAAAATCAATACTTCTTAAATAAAATTTTGAATCACCAAAAAGTATACAGATCTTCATATTAATATTACTAAGAAGTGTGTACAGTTTAGTGCAACAATCATAAATTGTTTTTGAGATATGGCGCATCATGTGAAAAAAACACACCATGTTTTAGTTCTGTAACTCAAAAAGTTTAAATCTAATTTTTCACCAAAAAGTATACAGACCATTGACCATCATGAGAACCAACTATATTAAGTTTCATGAAATTTGAATAAGTGGTTCTCATAAGTTAAGGTGGGACATGTGGACGCCGGAAAGACAGATAGACGCTGGACATTTGTATACTATAATACGTTTTGTCAAAAATTTTACGGGGGTATAAAAATGCTTGTTTTTGGCCCCTAATTCCTGCATGTTTGGGCAATTACCACCAAACTCAACCCCAGCCTTCCCTTTAAGATATGGAACCTTAGGGTATAATGTCAGAGAAATCCATACACTTATACACAAGTTATTGTCCAGAAACTACAAAAATGCTTCTTTTTGGTCCCTTTTTGAAACTTAAGGTGGTACCTAACACTACAGGGAGATAACTCTGTAAAGTCAGCTTAACGTTTTAATTACGTTGTGTTGTAAAGGGAATATTAAGCTTCTCAATGATCAAAATTGGTGTTTGTCAAACTGCTATATAACCAGTGTAATTTTTCTGACAAAACGGTTGGTTTAAAATTCTTAAAATTTTTGTTTTTTTGTTAAAGGGTCAAAGTAAATACTTTGACAAAATTTTATGAAAATTAAACGAGCCAAATTAATTTTAGTGAAAGTGTTGGGTACCACCTTAATTACTAAAATGTAGGCACCATAACTCCCAAAATAGATCCCAACCTTCATTTTGTGGTATTAAACATTGAAGTTCAATTTTAGAGCAAGTTATTATTCTGAAACTAGAAAAATGCTTGTTTTTGACCCCTTTTGGGTCCCTTAGTCCTAAATTCACCGAAATTTGTATTGTACGTTTGCCTATTATTAATATATAAAGGTACAAGCCCTGTGTGTATGTTGAACCGATGTATATCATATATTCATTTATATATATAAAATAAACATATAAATCGTAACCAAATGGTAGCCCAGAGGTTTCATCGATATGTTGAAGTCAGTAACATTTAACAGAAATCATGGACGGGTTCGATTCCCAGTGAAGGCATATAGAAATTACAAAAATTAAAGTTAAGTTTTTAATTTAATGCCATTAGTGAACAGAAATCAGTAAATTAGTCAATTCAACCTAAATGAAATTAGACACACAAAGGAAATAATAGAATATAATCTGGTGAGTCCATTTCAGCAACGGATTTAGGAAGCGTTGATTCTAGAAAAAGAATCCACGGTAAATGAATAGGCTGATGTCACCACAATGGTTTAAAATTGTATAGCTATTGTCATCTAATGTTCATGTGAAGCTGTCATTTGTTAAGTTACAACATTGCTAAAGACAGTGAACATGACATAAAATTTTCTACAGTTTCTCGTTAAAAAGACAAGGAGATCAAACTGTGATGATTTAATTATGTTCTGCAGTATGTCTTCTCTAATCAGGATATCTCTCAGTTGTCTTACTTTTTGTAGATTGTAGGATTTCAAAAAACATTCCAATAGCATGAACATTAACTTATATTTCAGTTCTGAGATGGAGCTTTCTACCGTGTCAAATTTCATTTTACAATTAAAACATAACGTTAGAAATCTATAAAAGATGTCATGTGATACAACTTATTCATTCTCCACATTGAAACAACAACTAATTCCAAGAACTCGATCTATTATTTTGAAAAAGTTAATAAGTCTCAAGACAGTGATGTATTGAAAATTATATTCTTTTTACTTATGTTTCATAATTGAAACACTCTAGGGACAGTTATCATATGTGCAAGTACTTTTTTCTATAAATGTTCACAAATGTAGAAGTGTTTTTCTACAAAACAGTTCCTGCATGCATTGACCATTTTACATTAATCAAATCTGTTTTAGGCAATGTTAAAAGGAAGACAAGTTTTGCCTACCTACATAATGGACTATAAGTTTTCAGAGCATACTTATGAACATACAGATTGTATTATTATTTTCAAGTGGGGCTTATATAAGAATATTTTTCCATTCATGATGTAAGAAAACATCTTATCAGAATAATAAAAAAAACACATGTATGATAATGAAAATTCCTGGTATATATTAAAATAAGTAGACCTGAAGACTGGCATGTTACCAAAAGGTAACTTAGGCAGGTACCAGACATTTGTAAAAAGAAAAATATCAATATGTGGACCTGAGACCATTGACTGATCATCAAAAAATTGTTGCTGAACTTTTTTTCCCTTTGGATTTGAAAAAAATGACTGTGAATAAAATAAGATAATGATGATCTTAAAAATGCTTTATTGAAAATATGTTATTGTATGTAGATTCTTTTATAAGTTAATTGAAAGCAATGTTGGATACATGTAGTTGTGAATAGAAAAGTGCATATAGCCATATATACAGCTGTACTACTGGTATTTGAATTTACAATTTGAGTACATCATTTTTCATAAAAACAAATCTAAGTTTCAGCAAATTGAACAAACCAATTGCAATTTTAATTAAAGCACTTAGTTTGCTTAATAATATGGATGCATTTATTTTATCTATGACATATTAATATTTTGTTTTTGTGAGATACACCGATGTAAAATCCTTGTGAATTAAATGAAACCATGAGAGTGTTTTTTCATACTAACTGATGTGTAGTGAGTACCCATCCCTACTCATGTGTTGCTTACAATTTTCATAAATGTACTCACTAATAGCCAAACCTGTGGAACACAATACATGTATATATTTGACATGTTTAATTATATTCTCTTACCAATAAATATAGTCTCTGAGTTTAACTAAATGATTTCATTGAATATTCTCTTGGTCTGGAATATAACTTATTCTGTTATAATTTAATTTTGGATGTAACGCGTCTTCTGATTGGCTGACGTTATTTTGTTATGAGCCCATAGACATAATTTAGTCATGTGACCGTGAAGTCATAAACGTTTTTTCATGGTTTTCTACGGTTTAAAATGGAATTTAGAATTAAATTATAAGAAATGATTGTACTATTTTTTCTTTCTATTTGAAATAACATAAAAAATGTGGTGCACACTGTTAAATAACCCGCTACGTGCGTTATTCAGTGTGCACCACATTTTTTGTGTTATTTCTTCATAGACAGAAAAAATAGTAGTCATTCCTTAAATAGACTTTGCCATAGAATATTTTACATTCAATATGTTGCATGAAAAGTGACACTAATGTCTTACCATACAACATTTGACGCAGGTAAGACAACAATAACCAGATACTCTGCAGGGCGCAGCTTTATACGACCGCAGAGGTTGAACCTTGAAAGGTTGGGGCAAGTTATTAATGGACACAACATTCAAGCTGGATACAGCTCTGAATTTGGATTGTGATTATTAAACAGTTGACACAGCAGAGGTTTCTGACACAGAATGAATGTGGTCTAATGAACTTAATTTTTTTTTGCTGTTGAGCAATTTACTATTTGAAGAAATTTCCTTTTTAGATTCTGAAATCTGAAATGATAAAAAATAATTGACTCCCACCCCATTTTTTTTTTTCACTTCCCCCTTTCCCGTATCCAAAACAACAATAACTACTCATTCAAATACGTACATCATAAAATATTAAAATATAAAATGTCATACAGTCATGGTTAAAATTAATATTAATTAATAGTAACTTCTAAAATAATAAATGGGGAATGTGTCCAAAAGGACACAGATGATGCCCTCGCTAGCATATAACGTTATAAAGGGACATAACTCAAGAACTGTAAAAGTGAAGCTGCCAAAAATTGAACTTAAACTGAGTTTAGAGGTAATAAGCATCATATATACATTTCATTAAATTTAGTTGAGACAAACTTAAGTTAAGAGAACAGAAACTAAAAAAATCTTCAATTTTTCCACTAGTAAAGGGGCATAACCCTAGAATTGTAATCACAGTGCTTGTAATCACTGAATGGTAAAGATTGCTTTAATTTATCAGTTGGTAGTAAAGTGAATATTGCATTTTATATTATATATATATAGCATTGATTTAAGTTGATTCAACTTCTTTTCTGGACAAAGAAAGATAACTCCAATTTTCAAAGAGGATTATATAAAGCATTGGTTTTAGGTGATTCAACAACCATTCTGGTCAAAGAAAGATAACTCCAATTTATTAACTAGAAACTACAAAAATGCTGGTTTTTGGCCCCTTTTTGGCCCTTTATTCCTAGACTGTTTGCCCTATAACCCTTAAAATATATCTCAACCTTCTACTTATGGTATTAAACAATGTGGTACAATTTCAGAACAATTGAAATACTTATACACAACTTATTGTTCTGACACTAGATAAATGCTATTTTGGGCCCTTTCGGCCCCTAATTCCTACACCTTAGGGACCATAACCCCCAAAATGAATCCCAAGCTTCCTTTTGTGATTATAAACATTGTGTAAAATTTTTATTGATTTCTGTTTACTTATACTAAAGTTATTATCCGGAAACCAAAAACTTTGACATACTTGGATGGAATAGAACAAATTAATCTCATCCTATTTTTTCAGGAAATTTGGATGAACTTGGGCAGAAATTATTTAATCGTAATGCAGTTTTTTCTACACCGCTACTTTTGCATAGGTACTATTTCTGTACTAAAAATCTGTAGTACTGGAAATTTACTTTTAATATTTAGTACTATTTCTTTACCTGTGCAAAAGTAGCTGTGTATGACTTGGATGATTTTGATGAAAGACATGGATAGGGATAGTGAAAAGTCTCATTATGACTTGGACTAAGTTTTCTTAGTCAAAGGAAACTTTGAACTAGTTAACTTTGACAACTGGGTTTTATACTTATAAACAAGTTGTCTTTTATATTACTCAGATGGTTTGTTTGAGTTTGAATCTTCACCAGTATTCTTATCTTCATTGTTTAGTTAATTACATAAACTCTGATGAAGTCACAAGTGTTCTTTTAAAGATAAGTCATCCCTCAGATTCTAAATAATTCAACAAATTAAAGATTTCAAGCCATCTTTATTAAATTATAACCATATAAATTTCCTTTCAACTGACAGCTAATAAATAGACATGATTTGTATGTCGACAGCTGATAACATTGTCCAGGATAAAATACAGTAGAACGATTCCAACAATCTGTTTTATTGGACTTTATTGGCATATAAATGTAGCTGCTTGAGCTATTATCAGCATATTATATTACTATTGATTTTATATTAGATATTTCAGGAATAACAAGAATGTGTCCCCAGTACACGAATGCCCCACTAGCACTATCATTTTCTATGTTCAGTGGACCGTGAAATTGGGGTAAACCCTCTGATTTGGCATTAAAATTAAAAAGATCATATCATAGGGAACATGTATACTAAGTTTGAAGTCGATTGGACTTCAACTTCATCAAAAACTACCTTGACCAAAAACTTTAACCTGAAGCGGGACAGACGGACGAACGAACAGACGGATGGACGAACGAACGGACGGACAAACGGACGCACAGACCCGAAAACATAATGCCCCTGTACTATCGTAGGTGGGGCATAAAAAGAAAAAGAGAGAAATCATTTTTTCAGAAGGATATATCATAAAGAGTAAACAATGTCTCTTTTTCCATACGTTCCTTGAATTGTTTATCAACATTATTGTTTATTGTTCATACTATCTTTATTTATTTCCTTGAAACTGTTGTAAGTGCATTTCTCAAAACCAATGTTAGAACTTGGATAATGCTTTATCTTACGTAGAAATAGAAACAAGAAGATGTGGTAGGAGTGCAAACATTAAGTCTGAACTACGCATTATCAACAGGAAAACTTCATGCCTTTGAGACTTTTGAAAATACCAGGAAAAACCTAAAAACACCACTTTATCAAACCAGTTTAAAAATATCAATGATATCTCGGAGGGAAAGTCTAACATTTTAATCTATAGCTACAGGCAAGAAGTCATCCTTAAAATAACTTAAAATAGCATGAAATCATCAATACAAATAAAGTGCATTTAAGACCATTAGTTCTTAAACCCAAAGCACAACAAATAAAACATTAATCAAGCTTAGAAAGTGTTGAGACAGCAAAGAACAATTAAATTCAAGAGTGCACATGCTGAAATATCTGGCATTATAATTTAAAGTAACCTTTGATAAAAGTTGACAGTCCTAAATTTAAATCTTTACTACAACTATCAAATAAACTTAAATATAGTTGACCTATTGCTTTTAGCATCTAAGAAACAAACTTAACAATGAGGTCATGGTCAGATTATACCTGCCAGACAGACATATACAGCTTACAATCCTTCCATACAACTAATATAGTTGACGTATATATTGCTAAACTTTTTTGTTTTTCAAATATAAAAAAAAGATGTGGTATGATCATGATGTTAGCCAATGAGACAACTCTCCTTAATGGTATCTAATAAAGTCTATATAGCCATCAGATGACCACCATTTTATAGAGTGATAGAAATATTTGTACAAAAGGCTCTGTAACTTCAGCATTTCTTAACTATATTTAGTCAAAATAAAATCAATGATTCAATTTTCCAATTTCAGACAAAGAATAATTTTAACCTTATGGTATAACATATACCAGTTTGAGACTTCACTAGCTGTTACATCTATAGGGTTTCCTGTCTGGACTTTTAACCGTTCTTGTAACCTGATCTCTGTTTCACAGACCATAAATACACATTTACATCATGCAACTACTTGACCAATCTAATTTGTTAAAGAATATGGGAATCAGTAGCCATTTTGAGAAAGAAACATATTGAATAAGATTCTATTTATCATGATTGCACATGAAATAATGCTGATTCATTAGCAATCATAGTAAGGTATATAACAAAAGTAGAGACAACAGAATGTCAGTTTCTATAATCAAATCAAAATGGAGCACTACATCTGTCTACAATATATGGCATAAGATACTAAAACTTTTTCGCTGGGGTTGTTGACTGATTTACTTTCAACTACAATAATAGATTTCTTTGGATGTTTGTATGAATTTATTTTATTTTGTCAGTTGTGTGCATTTGTGGTATGTCTGTGCTGTATGTTTACAGTTTGTCACAATAAACAATTATACATGTCTGTGTGGGTTGCTCATCCAAAATCAATATAAAGGAACTAAAAACAACTGTCATACAAGTGTTAGGTTTAGTAACCTATAAAACCAGGTTTAATCCACACTTGGTTAGGTTTAGTAACCTATAAAACCAGGTTTAATCCCCCATGTTTTGTACGACCACAGTAATATAACAGTAGTTCTTCATTAGTTTCTTTAGTTGTTTTCCATACAATACATATACAGTTAATGAAATTAATCGAATAGAAATGTAAAACAAAAATATTTGATCATACATTGTTCATGCCCCAGAATTGTACCTAAAATAAGAGATACCATTCACAGATCTTTGACATAATCAATTTTATAATTATATTTATCTCTGAATTTTCACAAATATTTTTGACAGGATCTATCATTTCCTTCCTAAATAAAATACAATATTTTCCCAGAATTTTTTTAATGGATTTTTTTTTTAAATAAATATATGTTGCGCATACTCAGCGTCCTTATAAATGACAAAACAGTGACCTTCCCATAATGAAACACTCTTTCAGCATTTTTCTATGGCATCCCCTCAAATAATATATTGGCTTTTTTATTCTACACATAATAGCAGACTTTTACAATTGCAACATAGTAAAGTATACAGTCACAATAGGAAATTTTCCTTGAATTAAAGAAAAAAATATTCATTATCTAAGGGAAAATTTATCATGTTTAAAGTGGAAATTGGATGAAAACTGAGCCTTTCCTCAAGCAATGGCTATTTTTTTTTTCAAATAAGATATATATATTGCAATTGTAACAGATATTAAAAAGTTGAATGCCATTCTGATCTGATCTTTCTTGTGTCTTCTATATATATGTATACATGTATGCCACTCAATGCTACTCAATCAGACCATCAACCAACATCTAGATCTCCTTTTAGTAATATCCAGGAGACAAGTCTTCTTATGCATATTTGAGAATTGTATGATTAATTACTTTTTGTTTTTGCAAACAAATCATGGGGGGATCTTTAATAACATAAATTGGAAATATAAAGGTCAGCATTTATACTTTTTAACTGGATCAGTATATCTTTGTCAAATTGTAAGAGTAAATAGCAGATATGTGAAATGTCATCAGATTTTTAACAGCTCTTACGATTTCTGAGCTATTAGGTGCTTTGGGATTAATCCACATATATTATAATTACTTTTTAAGTCTCACATTGATGTAGTTTGTTTCTTAAAATTTTATGGAAACAAACATGTAATTATTGTTGACAAATGGCAATGGGATAATGACATAATCATCATTTAATCTCACCTTCTAGTAGCTACCCTCGGTTGCTAAAGATTGTAAAGTTACTAAATATTTATACATTTTTAGGAAGATTGTTTGATGATCAAATATTCATAAAAAATGACAAAAAATGAATATTTCTGTTTTCTTTTTCTCTTTCTAAGGTTACTTACCAATTTTGCTGAGTCCAGCTAATAAAACAACAATGGTAAAAATGAATGGCTCTCGTAACTCATCAAATTTCCATTCAGCAATTTCTACACCATGAATATGACCATGGTGATCTGTGTTGTTGCCATCGTGAGGTGTATTGTTACTTTTTGTACTACTATTATCTGTGTTGTGTTTGGGATGGTGGGTAGCTCCTCCTCCAGTATTACAAACACACATGGAGAAACACAATGTCCAAATGAAGATCAAAGATGTTAATGTTTTTATGTTCTCCATGTTTATTCTTGGATTACTTGGAAGTAGTATTCTAAATCTAACTGTCAACTAAATCGTTCACGTATTAGGATTCATGTCTGAAATGAAATTTAACATGGTAAATAAAAGAGGGGAAAATGCAAATATTTTGGTGTACATGTATCTACACCATTCACAATATTCCACGCATGCTTATAGTATGTCTATTACATAACACTAAAAAAAAAAATCATTTTTTAAATTATGGATGCAGTTTATCATGAATATTTTCTGTGAAGAGTAAAACTAGTAAAAAATAATGTAAACTTATCTTAATACAGTGAAATGTTTGCATTTTCTTATTTTCTTTTTTATATTCATACTTGAAGTTTTCATTGACATTTTACTTTTATAAATACTAGAACACACCTGCAAAATCGCGGGTAAATAGAGCGTATGTTAACTGTAAAAAAAATTAAAACTGGAGAACTTCAGGAGAGGTATCAAAAGTCAAAGGAACTTGGGGACTGGGCACATTTTTTTTGCCCTCCCCCTTTTTTCCAAATACTGATTTTTATTCCTTCTGTTTTTCTGTATACTATGAACATACATATATACTATAATTACTATAAACGGTCACTGATATTATATAAAATGTATCAGTGACCGCCGTGAATAGTAAAGAGCTCCCCCAGTAAACCATTGGAATTTACAGTAAATCATAGCAAATACAATTTATTCATTGTATATGTATGTAGTAGTATGTAGTATACAGAAATATATCAGTGACCGCCGTGGAAAGTAAACTATTGGAATTAATAGTAAATAGCAAATACACTTTATTTATAGTATATGTACATGTATGATCATAGTATACAGAAAAACGCAAAAATAATTGTCCTGTCCCAAGTACTTAAATGCAAATTATGTTTAATTTTAAAACAGGCCTTATGGGCAGCGGAAGTCTTTTATATTTCTTAAAAAGTCAGTCTGATGACGGAAACAATATCTGGACACATTTATTTTCATATTCCTCCCAAAACATGCAAAATAACCAAAACTGAAATACGTTACGCAAGGATGATAAATGCTTGAACACACCCGTTAAATCGCGGACATTCAGAGCGTGGTTGAAAGTATGTAAAGTGTTGTAAAAGATTTAATGACTGGAGAATCCAAGGCGGTCATTGATATATTATATAGACCCTCTCTATTTAATATACTTAATTCTAGCTTAGTGAACCGATGAATTTTTGTAAAAGATTTTATGACTGGAGAATTTCAGAAAAGGTATCAACAGTCATAGGTACTTTGGGACATGACAATTGTTATTCTAACCTGGCTCCTCATTTTTTGGCTCCAAAATTCCATTTTTTTTTCTTCTATTAATTTTAATAATGTTAGTGTTTATCTGAATATTATGAACATTCAATTATAAATAGAGTGTCCCAGGTTAGGGGAGGGTTGGGATCCCGCTAACATGTTTAACCCCGCCACATTACTTATGTATGTGCCTGTCTGTAATTCTGTGGTTGTCGTTTGTTTATGTGTTACATATTTGTTTTTCGTTCATTTTTTTTTTATATAAATAAGGCTGTTAGTTTTCTCATTTGAATTGTTTTACATTGTCATATCGGGGCCTGTTATAGCTGACTATGCGGGATGGGCTTTGTTCATTGTGGAAGGCAGTACGGTGACCTATAGTTGTTAATGTCTGTGTCATTTTGGTCCCTTATAGACAGTTGTCTCATTGGCAATCATACCACATCTTTTTTTATATGTATTTGCTTTTAACTATCAATCCTCGGCTTACAAATCGATCCACAGCGGTCATTGACATATTATATAGACCCTCTCTATTTAATAAACTCTGTGGCCGCCATGGATAGTAAACTTGAAAATAATAGCAGATAGCAAATACACTTTATTCATAGTCTTTGTATGTTCAAAGTACAGAAAAACGTAAACCGGAAGTCTAGTCTGACTTAAAATTTCGTCCAATGACGGAAAAATATCCGGACGCATTTTTTCCCCCTTTTTCTCCCAAAATAACCCAAACTGAATAATCATAAGAATGGATGACAAATGCGACTTTACATGGTACCTATAGAACACAGAGGTATGATGATTAATTTATTGGGGAAGGAAGAGAAGCGACACACAAAATGAGGTCTTCTCGTTTAATAGTATAGATATAAGTATAATATAAAAATACCAATACCAGATCTAGACCTATGTGTCACTACATGCAATTAATTGAAGTGACATGTACATACATGTCTATTGAAGCATTACTGATCATTCTCTTTCATTAAAGCTAAGAAATATTGACGAGAATTGTCTGTAAACAATGAGTGTTGTAAAATTTTAATTTATAGGCAAATAGGAAGTGGCTGTATGGTATATATGTTAAAATTGCTTTAATTCTAGAACTCAACATTATGAAGCTGAAGATCAAATATGAAATAATTCCCTTTTATAGAGGCCAAAAAAAGTGTGACCAAAGTTTTTCTTTCATATGGAGTGCTGTAAAATTTATAATCATCAGCAAAAAGGAAGCAGCTGCAAGGCAGATATCAAAATTACTTAACCGCTACGCTTCAGCAATATGAAGTTGCAGTCCAGATATAACATTTTTCCCTCTCATATAAGCCCAGAAAAAGTTTGACAAAAAATTTCTAATCAAACTCTTTATGATGTACAGAGATAAGTGATGACTTTTATACTCAAAAACACATTTTTGTTTTGGGGCTAGCTGAAGCATGCCTTTGGTTGAGGGATGTTTTCGCTGTGTTGAAGACTTATTGGTGTTTTTTTCTGGTTTTTTTATTCCGTTTGGTCAGGTTGTTGTCTCTTTGACACATTCCCCATTTCCATTCTCAATTTCATTCAACTTAAATTTTTGTGATCTTATATAATTATGATCCATAAAAAGAAAACCTACTGACCTGTAATTCCAAGTACAAATATTCCATTTATTCAGTTAAACAATTATGCTTCCTCTTCTGTACAGCCAATCATCTGCAGATAGAAACAAATGTAAACTACTTAGTGCAATTGACAGATTCCTACATAACCTGATACACAAGAGATCTGCTGGGTCACTCTGAAAGAAATATCCAATATCTCAGACCTACATGGCTTTTGCCACATCACAATTATCTTTTACAGTCATTATCATCTCACTTAAGGCAACCAATCAATTCCCAATATAAATTGAATAAATATCTTTGAAGATATCCTAATCTGGATGTTCTTCTTCCTAAAACAGTCAATATGTATGCAGAGAAATACCAATTTAGGTATAGCAACATCATTAAAAATAAGTCAATAAATGTTTGCAACTTCACACAATAAAAAGATTACAACACAATCATGAGATCAAATATGATTTAATAAACTAACTAGATATAAGAAGATGTAGTATTATAGTGCCAATGAAACAACTCTCCATTAAAGTCACAATTTGTAAAAGTAAACCATTATAAATCTGATAAGGTTCCCTTGTAAAAATAAACATTTTTAAAAGCAACAAATATTGTAAGTTCTCAAAATCCCTTTGCCTTAAACGGAGGAATGTATCTGAAAAAATATGTACATATATACATATAGATTACAAAAAAATATTGGTGAAAAAGAAAGAGTTGAAACTTAGGAATATATCCTGCTACAATACTTGATTTATAAAAGGCACTCTCATACTAGGGTCAAATAGTATCTGTAATGTGCAACTGTGAAGAACAACAATTTTTTGGTGTGCTTTTTGTACTTATTTTGTTTTATGGATGGATACCTAATATACTTTCTTCTTTCTATTAAATGGAAATATTTCCAGTCTATCATGCATTCTTATTCAGTACCACAAAAAAACATATCCCAACTTATTCATTTTATTAAACACTATCATATGGTGAATTTAGAAACGATCCTGGTAAACTTGTTGATCCTTTAAATAAACTTATTCTGAAAGATTACAAATTCAACACTGTAATTTTAATAAGATCAATCAATATTGTTTTTATTGGTATAAATATTGATTTTTTTATCAGTTAATTAAAAGCAATCTAAATTTTATTTGTATGTTATAATAATATATATACACTTAATAGGATCTACAATCTGTCGTTACCTGTATCTTTGCATTGCACAAGGTCATGTTTTTCTCTGATTGTTTATGACGTCTTTACATTCAATCCATTGAATGTTGGATGTGTATGGATTGATTATTTATTCTTAGATGCATGATTTTTTTTATTAGATGTTAGTGGCTTTGAACTAGCAGTCAGTAACTGTGAGTACTCTCAGATCTGTACCTAGTGTCTTTTTGTTGTTGGGATGTACAAGTACCTGTCAACGTCCATTTGTATTTTATCTATCTGATGAGTTTAGCCTTTTTCAACGGATTTTTATAGTTCATTCTTATGTTATACTGTTATACCACTGTCCCAGGTTAGTCAAATATAAAAGGCCCCGAAATGACAATGTAAAACAATTCAAACAAGAAAACTAACAGCCTAATTAATGTAAAAAATTAACGAAAAAAACAAATATGTAACATATAACCAAATGACAACCACTGAATTACAGGCTCCTGACTTGGGGCAGGCACATAAGGGTACATAGAAAATGTGGCAGGGTTAAACATGTTAGAAGGATCCCAACCCTTCCCCTAACTTGGGACAGTGGTATAACAGTACAAAATTGATTGATAGTTAGTTGCTTAACGTCCAGTGGCAAATATTTCATTGTCATCATTGATTCTTTCATTCAAAGTTCACATAGTATTCAGTTTTTCAAATTAACTTTCAACCCTAACCTAAATAATTCAGTCTTTATATTTATCTGTTCTAGGCAGGCTACATTAATAAGAAGGGAATTCGAAGATTGATTACATATAGAAGGACTGAATTATTTGGGTTATTAGAAAGCTTGACCCTTAATTATTCAAACTGATTACCAAGCATTAATTAGCCAGAAACCCTACCATAATTGATTGATTAAATTAACTTCAAATTGAACACTTATTCAACAAATTCTCTAACATGTCTTATTAAAGTGGTTTAATATTAACTGATACGTAATGGACTGTTTTGATTTGACATTTTTGACTGCCGATTGATAATAATTAAATATGATTTCAGCTAAATGCATTAAAGATATGAAATCATTTTATTTAACTTACCCTTTAAAAAGATCTGAATCTTATGCAATGAAAACATACCATTAATCCAAGTAGAAAATTTCAGTTTATTATCTGGTTTTAGCATTTTATTAAAAAAATGTGTCAGAAAATGCAATTAGAATCAAGAGCTACACGGTATGAGCACATGATAAGCATGTCTCTTTTTCAATTTATAGAGTTTCATAACTCCTCTATGTCAATTTAAAAGATATAAACCATTTTGTAAACCAGTCACCAAAGTTTTGTTCAAAGCACTTTTGAGTTATTGTCTGAAAACTGGATAATCGTCCATGTTTTATAAGTAAAATTAATCCCATAACTCTGTAAATTCTAAAATTTATAAAACTCAAAAGGGAGCTCACATGAATAGAAATAAACAATTCACCTAAGGGATTTTTATAGGGGGCTAGGATGAAAAATGTTGACCTGCATTTTTTGTTGTTGAAAATTTCTATCCTGCCTTTAAATTTTTCAATCTATTCTGTCCAGCCTATTTTTTTCGGTTTATCCAGACTTTTTTTTTACATATATTGTTATCCTGTGTTTTTATTTTAATCAAAACTCCTGTCCTATCTTTTTTCCAAATTTCATCCTTGAGGCCAGTCTGCACCGTTAGCCACTTAGTATGATGCCCCAGACTAGTAAATATTGATTCAGACCAGTGAAAATTTTATATAGTCTGATATGAACAAATTTTGATATTTAGTTTCCGAACTAGTACATGAAAAAGTTTTAGCGTAGACTGTGAGCCCCCCACATAAAAATCAAATGGTAGTGTTTTTTTACAATAATATGTCCCAGAAACAGGCGTATAAAAATAACATGTGTAGAAAAGATCTCTTCAGGGCCGTAGCCAGGAATTTCCAAGGGGGGGGGGGGGGGGGGGGGGGTATCGTTGGACTCATGAACTCGACTTTAACAGTCACAATTTGAACAAAACATTGACCTTAACAGTGCTTATTTGATTTGAAACCCCCCCCCCCCCCCCCCCCCTGGCTACTGGTATGCTCTCCAATGAAAAACTTTAATCCCAGATAATAATTAATGCCAGAAGAAATATAATGATCAGACTACTTTTTACATAATCAACACACAGAACTATAAGTCATATTTTATCAAATATTTACAAAAATATAAGATTAAACAAAGTTTCAGGTATTAAAAAAATGTCTCATGAATAATTAATGATAATCAGTAATAAAAATCCTACATGTTCATCAAATATGGAGAATCCTCAGGATTAAAAGTTACTGTGTGGGACAGCTCATATTCTACTTTTGGAAACATAGATCAATGAAGATATTTAATCAATCTCTTTAAAGGGTATTCTTGCATAAACAGTCTATGTAAGCTCATCATAACACTATTTATCACATAACATGCAATTGTCTGGGTGATTAAATGAGAAACAGGACTAGACTGGCAAAGGGATCATGTGTAATAACACCATTGATGTGCCTTCAAAACAGAGTACAACATTAATTTACTTGTCATTAACTTAACTTTGCTGGTCTGAGACGGACTATTGACCAATTAAAACTGCTCAACAACAAACAAGTAGCAACTTGTCACAAACTGAATAACCAAATGACATTTAGTGGTCAATATACGATCCTTATAATGTCTCAATTTTTTCAACTTAAATTTGAAATGTGAAACACTTTAAAACTCCAAAACACATGACTTATGATCTCTATATTGGTCTTAAGTGAAAAAGTAACACTAGGACTATTGAAATTATATTTTTCAGTGGATGACGTAGAGATGTCTAGAGGGCTGGACACGCGGCGAAGTGATTGGTGCTTTAGCGTATCAAAGGTGTGAGTTCAAATCCTGTTGGGAGACAAAAATGTGTCAGCATAAAATTCTTATCCTAATACTGTTGGTTTTATTAATTTTCAGACTTTCAGTATTTATTTAGCAATATGTTTGTATAATAATCAAAATTCATGATATACCTTAACAGCAATACAATGCATCTTTCCAAAGTTTGGATTATTAATGAAACTAAGTTTAAAAGCTAAGAAATAAACAAGGTACCAGAAATATGCAAAACATTATTGAATTCTGCCTAAATTGGATTATTGAATCAGGAATAGGATATTGAATTTTCATTTTAGAAAGGGGCATTACTCAAGAACAGTAAATGACTCGGTGCTCAAATTCCACATTTGTCCATGTGTTGTAGTTCTTAATGGCATTGTGTTAAAGAGTTTTATAAAATTCGGATGAAATAAACTTAGGCCAGAGTGCAGAAACAAAATAAGATCTTTGAATATCGTTTTTATAGTTAACAACATTTATTTTGTTTTTAATTAATAAATATACAACTCAGTATTATTGCTTTAGAGATTTATAAACTTATGGTTCTATGTTCATGTGTGCATCCTGTCAGTAATTTTCAAGTTATGTAAGAACTAATGTAACAACATTGTCAACAATGAAATCACTTTATCAGAATTAAATTAACACTGTAAAATCTGTATTAGCTGTAGGACATCAAATCTCACTGATATTATAATGATCATGAACATCCAAATACATGTACTGATTGTTTAATACTCTTTTTTCTCCATAAATATAATTATACCATTAGTTAGCAGTGTCACTGTCACTTGGATAGCCAAAATATCTATCACTCACATTTGGTGATTTTCATTGCATGCTAGACAAAACTTAGAAGGCAATTGGTCTCTGGTGGAGAGATGTATTCTCTTAGCAATCATACCACATCTTCTTATTTTAATATGAATATAAAATAAGTAACTATATTTATAAGTCTCTATTTATAAGTCTCCATTTCTGTCTATGACATTCATATTCTAAAAACAAGTCAAACTGAAGGGAATTGTACCAATTTGTTCTGTCAGTAATGAAAACGTTAAAATTAGACCTACAATCTGTTCATCTCCCAGGAGAGCGATAAAACAGTTCAAATTGTTGTTTCTAACCTTTATGAAGTCATAAATGTAGTGTCTGATTAAAGCATTGCAAATTAAAAGTTATCAATTAAGCATTAGGAATTAAAACCTATTGATTTCTAAATGAAATACAACACATTGACAATTCCAAATACAAAATAAGACACATTACTAAAGAAAACATTATGTCCCGTTCAATATTTATCAGATGGATGGGCCTGTGCATTCTTAATATTGTTTCATTAAAAAAGTTATTGCCCATCCTTTTAAATTCTGAAAAAAAGTCCTTGCCCATCTAAAAAAATCTATAAAAAAAAGTCCTTGCCCCTCTTAAACTCTAAGACAATCAACTAGAGGCTCTAAAGAGCCTGTGTCGCTCACCTTGGTGTATGTGAATATTAAAAAAAAGACATATGACATATGTTTGTAGATCTTACTTTACTAAACATTCTTGCTGCTTACAATTATCTCTATCTTTAATGAACTTGGCCCAGTAGTTTCAGTGAAAATGCTAGTGAAAATTTACAAATTTTATAAAAATTGTTAAAAATTGACTATTAAGGGCAATAACTACTTAGGGGGTCAATTGACCATTTTGGTCACGTTGACTTCTTTTTAGGTCTTACTGTACTGTACATTATTGCTGTTAACAGTTTATCTCTAACTATAATAATATTCAAAATAATAACAAACTAGAGGCTCTAAAGAGCCTGTGTCGCTCACCTTGGTCTATGTGGACACAGATGGATTCAAGACAAAATTGTGGTTTGGTGATGGTGATGTGTTTGTACATCTCACTTTACTGAACATTCTTGCTGCTTACAATTATCTCTATCTATAATGAACTTGGCCCAGTAGTTACAGTGGAAAATGTTAGTAAAATTTTACAAATTTTGTGAAAATTGTTAGAAAATTACTATATAAAGGGCAATAACTTTTTAGGGGGTCAATTGATCATTTTGGTCATGTTGACTTCTTTTCAGGTCTTACTTTGCTGTACACTATTGTTGTTTACAGTTTTTCCCTATCTATAATAATATTCAAGATAATAACCAAAAACAGCAAAATGTCCTTAAAATTACCAATTCAGGGGCAGCAACCCAACAAAGGGTTGTCCGATTCATCTGAAAATTTCAGGGCATAAAGATCTTGACCAGATAAACAATTTTACCCCATGTCAGATTTGCTCTAAATGCTTTGGTTTTTGAGTTATAACCCAAAAACTGCCTTTTACCCCTATGTTCTATTTTAGCCGTGGCAGCCATCTTGGTTGGTAGACTGAGTCACCGGACATATTTTTTTAACTACATACCCCAAAGATGATTGTGGCCAAGTTTGGATTTATTTGGCCCAGTAGTTTCAGAGAAGAAGATTTTTGTAAAAGATTACTAAGATTTACGAAACATGGTTAAAAATTGACTATAAAGGGCAATAACTCCTAAAGGGGTCAACTGACCATTTCGGTCATTTTCCCCCTTGTCAGATTTGCTCTTAATGCTTTGGTTTTTGAGTTATAACCCAAAAACTGCCTTTTACCCCTATGTTCTATTTTAGCTGTGGCGGCCATCTTGGTTGGTAGACCGAGTCACCGGACAAATTTTTTAAACTACATACCCCAAAGATGATTGTGGCCAAGTTTGGATTTATTTGGCCCAGTAGTTTCAGAGGAGAAGATTTTTCTAAAAGATTACTAAGATTTACGAAAAATGGTTAAAAATTGACTATAAAGAGCAATAACTCCTTAAGGGGTCAATTGAACATTTTGGTAATGTTGACTTATTTGTAGATCTTGCTTTGCTTAACATTATTGCTGTTTACAATTTATCTCTATCTATAATAATATTCAAGATAATAACCAAAAACAGCAAAATTTCCTTAAAATTACCAATTCAGGGGCAGCAACCTAACAACGGGTTGTCCGATTCATCTGAAATTTCAGTGCAGACAGATCTTCACCTAATAAACAATTTCTCTTCCTGTCAGATTTGCTCTAAATGCTTTGGTTTTTGAGTTATAAGCCAAAAACTGCATTTTACCCCTATGTTCTATTTTTAGCCATGGCGGCCATCTTGGTTGGATGGCAGGGTCACGCCACACATTTTTAAAACTACATACCCCAAAGATTATTGTGGCCAAGTTTGGATTAATTTGGCCCAGTAGTTTCAGAGGAGAAGATTTTTGTAAAGGATTACTAAGATTTACGAAAAATGGTTAAAAATTGACTATAAAGGGCAATGACTCCTAAAGGGGTCAACTGACCATTTCGGTCATGTTGACTTATTTGTAAATCTTACTTTGCTGAACATTATTGCTGTTTACAGTTTATCTCTATCTATAATATTCAAGGGGCAGCAACCCAACAACAGGTTGTCCGATTCATCTGAAAATTTCAAAGCAGATAGATCTTAACCTGATAAACAATTCTACCCCTTGTCAGATTTGCTCTAAGCTATTTATGCCAAAAACTGCATTTTACCCCTATGTTCTATTTTTAGCCATGGCGGCAATCTTGGTTGGATGGCCGGGTCACCGGACACATGTTTTAAACTAGATAACCCAATGATGATTGTAGCCAAGTTTGGTTTAATTTGGCTCTGTAGTTTCAGAGGAGAAGATTTTTGTAAAAGTTAACAACGACGGATGACGGACGACGGACACTTGACGCAAAGTGATGGGAAAAGCTCACTTGGCCCTTTGGGCCAGGTGAGCTAAAAATGATATAGCAGTAGAGTTTTATGAAAATGCAAGTTGATTTGAAAAAGTTATGAAAAAAATTAAAGATGACTATCTTGAAATAACCAAAAACTGAAAATTTAAGCTTTTTCTTAAACCTTTTTATTAAATCCATAAGAATGACAGCAACACACCAAACTACCAATCAACCTGGCGTTCTATAAGATCAATATATAAATGAAATAGCTGTAAAGTTTTATGAAAATCCATGTTGATTTGAAAATGTTATAAAAAAATTTAAAGATGACTATCTGGATTTAGCCTAAACTGAAAATTTGAGCTTTTTTTTTTTAACCTTTTTATTAAATCCATAAGAATGACAGCAATACACCAAACTACCAATCAACCTGGCATTCTGTAAGATCAATATATAAATGAAATAGCTGTAGAGTTTTATAAAAGTCCATGTTGATTTAAAAAAGTTATAAAAAAAATCAAAGATGACTATATAGATTCAGCCTAAACTTAAAATTTGAGTTTTTTTTTTCTTACCTATTAATCAAATCTATAAATTTAACAGCAATACACCTAACTACCAAGCAACCTGGCTTTCTATAAGATCAATATATAAATGAGATAGCTGTAGAGTTTTAGGAAAATCCAAGTTGATTTGAAAAAGTTAGAAAAAAATTTAAAGTGTAACTATCTGAATTTAGCCTTATCTAAAAATTTGAGCTTTTTTTTCTTACCTATTACTTAAATCCCTAAATTTTACCGCAATACACCAAACTATTAAACAATTTGGTATTCTATAAGGTCAAAATAATTTAAAAGATAGTCTGAACAAAAAATTCTAGCTTTTTATTCCTTAATTAAATCCTTAAAATTGACAGAAATGAGCCAAGCTACCAGTTTGTTGAGACATGTTTTGAGTGCCTGCAAAAGAAATATCTTACAAACCAATAAAATTGATAGATAAATTTTTCCTATAAAATATGGCCCATCCACTAAATATTTAAAAAAAAGTTCTTGCCCATCCAAATATTTCCACACAAAAAGTGCTTGCCCCGCCCCATTTTGCACCGGTCCATCCATCTGATAAATATTGAACAGTCCCATGTAGCAACACATAATATTTAATTGATTAACATGATAATTAACTTACTGTAAATTCAGAAATTATTGCAGGCATTTATTATTGCGATTTGACATAAATGCAATTTTAATTTTTACGATTTTAAGAAAGATCCTTAAATTCATATAAAATATTTCAAAATGTGAGTTTAAATTATTGCGATTACAATTCTGTCGCATTTTTAGCAATAATAAAATCCTCGCAATAATTTAATCCTCGCAATAATTTCTGAATTTACAGTAGTATGATCCTTTTTTCAACTTTAGGTATATTTTGCTTGGTCTATAAACATAAACTGTTTCCTCTGTTCTTAATGAAAAACTAAATGTCTCCAACTGAAGCCATGTTTTTTTTCTAATTTGGAGAGATAAATAACAGCATAATATACAATCAAGGATTTCATTACCACAAATAACAATATTCCTAAACTAGATTCTTTCACTGATACCAAAATTAAGTTTGGTAGTTTTACTGTATCTGAAGAAAACTTATAACAAACAGGAAAGCACAACCTATTTTTTACTAGTAAATTTATACATGATCCAAGTATCCTTTAAATAAACTTATTTTAAAAAGTTATCTACTTAACAATGTTCTTGCCTGTAAATGAATCATCAAATCACATTTTTATTGATAACAAGTATTCTGTGAGTATTCATGGCAATATATTAACATAGTCCCCTACCGTTTAAAAATTCATTGTATTTGAACAAAAGTCTAACTTGATCTATAACTTGTTATTGTGTAAACTATATTATCCATGTACATTTTGTAACAAACATTAAGTCATTATCTTCAAGCATGACGAAAAATGTGTTAAAAACTGATTATTTGTGTGAATTTTCTTTCAAGTCCAAGGACTACAAAATAACAAAATTTTATTTTTATCTGTAACTTGCCATGATAAAACTATATACCAACTTTCAAATCAAAATCTTCAAGCATGACGAAAAAAAGTGCAAAAAACTGATTATTTGATAGAATTTTTTAAGTTCAAGAACCATACATGTAGCTCTGCACAAAATCATCAGATCAGAACAAAATTTGATTCCTATCTGTAACTTGTCATGATAAAGCTATAAAACAATTACATGTATGATAATTTGTCAAATCAATATCTTCTAGCATGACAAATAAAAGTGTGGAAAACTGATTATTTGAGTGAATTTTCTAATTCAAAGGACCATACATGTAACTCTATAGGGACACAGATGATGCCTTCACTAGCATATAACATTATAAAGGGACATAACTCAAAAACTGTAAAAGTGACACTCCCAAAATTTGAACCTTAACTGAGTTAAGTGTTAATATACATGTCTATGCATTTCATTAAATTTAGTTGAGACAAACTTAACAGGAGCCTGTATATCAGTGGTAGTTGTTTGTCTATTTATATATTTGTTTTTCGTTTATTGTTTGTACATAAATAAGGCCGTTAGTTTTCTCGTTTGAATTGTTTTACATTGTCATTTCTGGGCCTTTTAAAGCCGACTATGCGGTATGGGCTTTGCTCATTGTTGAAGGCTGTACAGTAACCTGTTGAAGTTAATTTCTGTGTCATTTGGTCTCTTGTGGAGAGTTGTCTCATTGGCAATCATACCACATCTTCTTTTTTATACACACACACAAACAGATATATACATTTGTATATCAGTCAGGGGTGGTACTTAAACAAGTGATTTCAAAATCACTTCTTTGAGTGATTTCAAAATCACTTCTTTGAGTGATTTTGGCTGTGAAATATTTACAATTTGTGCACATACTTTTCAAAATCACTGAAACAAGTAATTTGAGAAGTTAAAATTTAATCACTTCAATAAGTGTTTATAACATTTTTTGGATATTTTTCCCACAAGCTTGATTTTTTTATTGGTAAAAAGACCAGAATTCCATTGAAAAAACAACTATGAATATGCAGAAATTGTCATTTGCTTGATAAGCCTGCCAGTTTTTACAGTTTATTTGAATATGCAAAAACTGGAATAATTTGTAGATCAGGACATAACCTTAAAATAAATCATTCTAATTCTAAAGAAAACCAATCAGGTCACCTAATATTGTTGACCTTTGTCTGATAGTAAGAGTAGTTAATGAATATTTGATTACAGAACAATTCCCAAGGGTGCTTTTAAAAGCCTTACTGCACTAACTTACTGTCCAAGCACACTGGTGAAATTGATATCCAAAGATAAAGGGATAATTGATTTATGTAGGAAAATTATAGAAAAGTTTGTGAAAATATGGAAAATCAATGAAATTAGCATTTGAAGATCAAAGAAAACACCAAAATCACTTAAATAGGTGATAACTGAATATAAAAAATCACTGAAATAGGTGATAATGAAATCACTTGTTTAAGTAGCACCCCTGACTGTATATGAAGAGTAATATTCATATTTATATTTTGCTTCTTTACATTTAAATGTTTATAAAGCTTTACTTTACATTTTCAATATACCAACTGATTCTCTGAAGGTATTGTCATGTTACGTGACTTTGGACGATAGAATTTCATGAGAGTGGTTGACATTTTCATGCTTTATGCTTCTATTTTGACCAACAAACTTAATATGGAGGATTGAAATTGACTAACAAGATGTAAAAGAAGCAATATAAACTATAACCCACATGATTAAATAAATATATTTGATTTATCATTATTTTTTAAAGCTCGAGGAAACAGTTTTTCCAGAATATTAAAAAAAATACCATTTTGAAAATTTGCTATTTCTTCGTTGTTATTATGTGTATTGATAAAAGTGAAAATGTCTTCACAATGCCTTTAAAATGAGGTAAAGTTTTCTTAGATCAGTTGATTTAAAAAATCACTTTCCGTACCTACAAGACAACACGTTCAGTCAGTATTTGTATAAAATTAAAAATAAGGTGCAAACGGACCCATGATCATACGTGTGGGTAAAAATGTGTCAGGTAAAAACGTGTCTTTGGAGCGACCAGACCCTTTACCTACTTGTAATAAGTAAACATCGACTATTTCATTTTTAAAAGAATGCGGAACTTCGACAAAACGACAAAAGTCACACTTCCTATTCAAGACCATTACCATTACATTTTTGTCATGTACGTAAATTAATTGTAAAACCTACGTCAATTTCAAATAGAATTCTGTAACTTTAAGCGTGGAAGGTGTACATATTCTAAAATAAACACTTTTTAAAAGTCTTCACTTTTATTTTCTTGTTTGATCAGTATGAGTAACCTCCCCTTTAGCAATTATACTTTTAAACCGATAACGGAATATCGATTCCGAATTATTTGTCTCCAATATGTATGTACGTATTTCCCTCCGTTTACGGAGCACCGTTCTAGAGCTGCGAGGATACAGTGGAACTAACGTATTTACAATAATATTTAAAAGGATAATCCCCACCCCAACACGATGGAGTGTTAGGACAATGGACAAAATCTGTAATTATGGTGGAGGTAGCCAAAGTACTTAGAGAGAACCATCTAGCTGCTTGCTGGGAAATGACAAACCATTTGAAGAGATATCAGCAGATTTATCTCCACAACAAAGTCTGCAACATCTTTTATCAAACGAATCCCCCAAAGAACCCATTCTAGTTTAAACTCTGGTATGGGTACCAAAGCATGATGTGTATGAAATTAACCCTTCTGATGTACTGATTTTTTAAGTAGTTTTAAGCTTGTACCTAACACTTTAACTAAAATGAATATGGCTCGTTTAATTTTCTTAAAATTTTGACAAAGTATTTACTTTGACCCTTTGACATAAATATAAAAATTTCAAAAAATTTGAACCAACAGTTTTTTCTGAAAAATTACACTGGTTATATAGCAGTTTGACAAACACTTATTTTGATCATTGAGAAGCTTAATATTCCCTTATGAACACTACATCATTTAAATGTTCTGCTGATTTTACAGAGTTATCTCCCTGTAGTGTTAGGTACCACCTTAAGACCAATATAGGGTTTGTTTGCGCCCAATATATTTTCCTACCCTACATGTTCGCAACTTGTAGGGGAACAGCACTCTTTTGAGCTATTAGTATTATTCTAATTTTTGACCAGTTGAATATGTGGATGATGCACCTTTGGCTTGTAATAAATAATCTTTATTAATAAAAATTGTTTGATAGAGTATTTTGGGATCATAAATAATTTGGTAAAATTTTGTTTCTGAACAATATGAACAATCTTACGAGACAGAAACATTTTTTTTCAATCCTTGCATTTTTCACTTCTGCTTCTTTTGAACAATAAGGAAGCAATTCAATTTGAGGTCAATAACTGAAATGCAAAGGTTGTATATAGCTTATATTTGGTTGAAATAGTGTCACTTAAAATTAGTCTCTGGATACTGCAATCCCCAAACATCCCTTTTGACAAACATTTTCCTGAGGATGGTCTTCATCAACAGATCAAACATTGACAAATACTATCATATAACACTGTTTCCTTTAATTCAATTATGAACTTTGTATCTCAGCTTATATACACATGGTCCTTTTGTAATATTTCAAGATAAAGTCCCAGATAGCCAGGTTACAATACTTGTGACTAGTGAATGTAGATTGTTCACAATGGAATTGCAATTACATGAATGGGAAGAATTTTGCTGGAAAAAAGGTCCCAAGTCAGGAAAAATGTGAAAAAATTCTTCATACAATTTCATAATAGCAAATGCAGTGAGTCTACTTATACATGTGTATAACCTTGCTTTAAAGGAAGTCTTAGGTATCCTAGTTACCTCTATCATACATGTTGATGAAAAATGACTTTCTTCAGTAGGACTGAAAAATTAAAATATCATTTTCATAATTTATGCACCAGCAGAACACACCTACCCTGTTGATGCCCATGACATGTTACCTCCATTTTGAGTATGCTATTTCCCTCAGATATCTCTCATGGTTGGACTATACTTTAAATGAATTTTTAAATTTTGAGCATTGGTTAACTAATTTAGCTTTTTATTTACTTAAACACTAGTACGAAAATGTAAATATATTTTTGTATCCATATTCTAGGTATGCATTTTTAGATAGTTACTTCAAAGCATACACATATATTTATTAACAATTTATCCACTGATCAAGATAAAAGAAGTATTAAGACAATTTCTCATATTTTTTTTTATCTTTATTTTTTATGCATATGAAAAATCTATTTATACAAAAACTAAATTGTCAGATAACAATTCGACAAAACAATTCACAACATGGAGAATAAAACTGTTCTGGAATGAACAAAACAAAAACATTTCTTTTCTTAAAAAGTGTATAAACATATCTTTTTTAAAATTTGCATAGATAATAAAATTTATAAATGTATGATATGTAAAATATATATGTTAATTGTAGAAAATTGGACGTATAACTTCGATCATGGTTGACATTAAAGATTAGGTGAAATAAAAAATTTAATTGTTAAAAATATTTGTTTATGTTTTATTACTGAACAAACAAAAATTTGCATTTAATGCATAGGACATATATTATTTATACCATTATCTGTCCATAAAAATATAATTAAATTATTAATTTCTTTCAACATGTCACTTTTCTATCGATAATCATAATGTTCCTAGAATTTTTTTAATAAAGGCTATTACAAAATTTATCATGGGAGGCACTTGCATTAAAAAAAGTATGGCGGTTTGGATTAACCTTAAAATATAGAAAGCATTGTAAGTAAAATGAATGTTTTATATTATGTGTGGTTTGGGTCTTGAAAGAGTGCCTCCCATGTCCCAAATGTTTAATTCTGGAACAGCCTTAAGCTTTATATAATGTGAGGGTATGTCATTATATTTGGAAAGGATTTATTAAAAAGATTTTTTTTAAAGAACTTGTTTATAGGAGAAATTCTTTGTCAAGGAATTCATGCCACATTTTTAATTCTGATTTCCAGAATCCTTGACATATTATGACAAGACAAGTTTAATCTCTCTATAGACATTCTATCAAAATACATGTATTTTAATTCTGTTTTGGAAGTTTATCAAAGATCAAATATACCTGAAGTCATGTAATATATTTTATCCTTCCTTTCACTTTTTTAGTAATATAAGAAAGCCTAATCCTAAAAATAATTCAAGACATATAATTTTGGTAAGTATGCTATAGAAACAAATGCAAGTTAATAGGATAGTTTTGTCTTTAAAACACATACAGAATTGTGCTTATTTTGGTCCAAGTGTTTTTATTCGACATAAATGGAAGGGTTATAAAAAATCTAAATAAATATAGTATGGGAGATAACTCATTTTTTTTTAAAAATAATTTGAATGGAATAATTTTGATTACTTTATATATTAAGTACAAATTAACAATGTCAATTAAACCATCTATAAATGATTCAAAAAAGATAAAAACTGAGATTTAACCTCATAAGCCAATACAATGATGATACAACGTAATACACATAAATATGTCTCAATATAACTGAATTGATCTACAATATGTTAAAATTTCCCTTTGTTCACAGAGGAAGAAAAATGGGATTCAATTCATTACAGTTCATATACAGGTGACATAAGTATTTAAGAAAAAGTCACAAATAACTATTTAAAATTATGGGATTAATGTCAAGTTCTGTCTAGTTTTCCTTAGAACATTGCATAAAAATCTTTTCTTTTCATTAATCATGAATTCTTTTTTTTAGGAACACAAATATATCCTCTCTGACATTTATTTTATTTTAAAACCGTTAGTCTTGTATACTGCTTTCTACTAGGTACTGTCTTAAGTTTTGTCTAATGTTGACACTACGATTTCTAAATCTATTTACCGGTACCCACAAATCTATGTAACTCTAATTTGAAAGACTGTTATGCCATTTAAAAATACATATCTCTATTTAACATGTTTAATAAATAAAATGAACAATTCCGGCTGAATATGGTTTGTTACAATTTTTCATTTTTTGTGTTTCACATTCATTTGATATATGCAACACATTGTTGATACTTAACTGTATTTGTTTTACTCTTTTACTATTTGATAAAATCAACTAATGAGAACATAATATTGAATATTTATTCAAATTTTTATGATTATTTTTAGTTATTTAATGTCATTAAATCACATTTATTTATTTAAGTAGACATATGAAGATGTGGTATGAGAGCCAATAAGACAACTCTTCATCACAGTTTGTAAAAAAATACAACATTATAGGTCAAAGTACGGTCTTAAGACATGGATATAAAAAAAATATATGTATACTTGCCATTGAGACAACTATCCAACAGAGACCATAGATAAATGTGGATGTATTTTTTGGTCATTAATTACTGGTAGGGTTTACAAGCCCTAACAATGTATGATGTATTGGAATACTCAAAATGTGCAAACAACAAGTGATAATATCACATTTATGATAAAAGCAGGCAAGTGGTTTATACTCAATAAAAACTAATGGACAGCAAAATTTACACCTGAATCAAACTGCAAATAAATACATTCAGTTCTCAAAAATTATACAACACAAATAAAAGTAAGCACATATACATATCATAATCATCATTATTATTTCTTTTATTTTTTTATCATCACACTGAACTTTTCCCAAACACTGTCACAGAAAACCCTGTTTTTTTCCAACTGTAAGCTTAATTTGTGATCATGATATAGCATATTTTTTTTTAGTTGGATGACTGTTAATCAAACAGTGTCCAGAGTTCATAAAACAGCAATATAATACAATATTCACATCTTTCTGTGTAGTCATTTAAACAGAAAACATCATTCAGGTTTCTTTGACACAATTTGTATAACTAGTAAGCTTCTTAATCATGTCACAATTGTGAAAGAAAGAAAAAAAGAGACCCAACTGTGAACATGATTTATATTGATTCATTAATAAAACAAATCCTTGGACCAAATCTGTTCACAAAACAAAAAACAAACAAAAAATAACAGTTGTGACTCGCTAAACAAGTGATACAATTTTATAATGCATTTTGCACAACAATTTATCAATTGCATGCAGTGTATCTATCTGCCAACATTGGGGCACACTAGAATTCATACAAAGATAACAGTTGTTTTTTTACATTTATATATCATGTATATATTGGCTATGTACTTATAAATATATATAAAATGGTGGGTATTTCTAGTAATAATTGTAAATAGATAATATCTTGTACTTATAGTTCACAAATTTCTGGTGGGATTAAAGCTTAAAATCATTATAAAACAATATATATTATTTCTAAAATAAAGTAAAAAGTTGAATAATATGATGATTTAAAAAATAAGGTTTGATTTAATATGGAAAATTCTGAGGTATAATGTAAATGGAGAAAAGTCTGGATTCCAAACCATTTGTCACTAACCATTGTTCATATTCTATAATATTTTTTGTGGAAATGACATATCATTAAAAGAAACCTTAGCATAGCAAATTTTATAACTTATAGCCTTTCATAGTCATTAGGTAATACTTTCAAATCAAGTTCATCATGATTTGAAACTAGGTTAACGAATAATGCATAAACCATTCTCATCACATTTTAAATACATCACTAAGGATTGATATTCAAAATTAAAAAAATAATAATTAAGGCAGACTTTTGCAATATAATATAATACAATTATTGCCTGTTATGATGGTTAAGGCAATTTCATTGTCACTGAACAATTATGCAAACCACAGAAAAAGGACAACACACTTGCTACAACCATAATTACCAAACATTAGTGTCTTGTCATACTCAACAAGACAAATTTTAACATACACCACTTGGCAAAAAATAGTAGGTGCATAAAAAGGCACATGATGTATAAGAAGGCATAGTATTCACAGTTAAGGAATATGATGACAGACCTACACCCTACATTCGACATGCTGCAATTCAATAAATGTCACTTTTCCTGTTTACCAGCAGATTTTTTCTGCTTTTTTTAAAGATTGCTCCTAGAAATTAATTTGAAAACAGACCCAGATGAATATTATGACAGACACATACAGTTATAAGATTATATGTGTGTATAGACTTCCCAATTTAGAAATTCTAGTGAAAATGTCCTTGCAACACAAATATTCAATGAGGTCATTTTTTCCAATTAAAAATAATAATGAAAAGTTTATGAAATATGATTGCAATTAAATTTAACAGTGTATTATCGTCTTCGAAAGCACTGACTGGCAATAGGCAGTGGAAGGATTATGGAATAGTTAAATCATACAAAATTTCAAAGTTATTGAATAACTGCTGCAGTTGTTATTTGAAAATTTACATTTTTTCATGTTTTATTAGCAATTTCTAAAATTTAGTTTTATGTGAAAAAGCAAAAAAAAATATAATTAAAGCTGCTTACTGAATATTCTAAAAGTTCATCAGTGGTAAAAATAAATCAAAACTTATAATACAATTTGCATAAAATTAGAAGTCAATTTGAACATATCTTAAGCAAGCACTTCAAACTTTAGCTATCTGAGTATATGAAATGTGACTAGACCCATCAGCTTTACCAGTCCTCTGAACGCATGTTCCTGTTATACTTTCTTGGTGTGTTTACTGACGCTGATTCCATTCTTAAAATGGACCCCATTTCAGAGCTCCTATGTTTTTGATAGTTAGCCATAGCTTCTGGTCGTGTCCGTAATGGGGATGTCTGTGGTCTTCTAAAATTAAAAAATAAATGTAAATTTTTTTTAAGAAGTCCTCTATTGAGTTTGATGGTGGATAAAAGTTGGATAAACTGTTGAATATAGTTGTATAACTCCCTTTCATTAGAAAGAAAAGACATTTTTTACAGAAAAAAGGGCTAAATGAATGTCAAATCAGTGGGTCAATAATGGAAGGGCATACAATTTCAACAAGTTCCCTAAGGATAATAGTTGCCAACTTTGGTATAAATTAGCAGGTTTTTCCAGACAAAAATGATTTTTCAAAAGAAAGTACAACAAAGATAAGATGCCAATTGTTAGTACAAAAGGAATACCTAACATGGCCCAACTATTATATGGACATATCTTCCAATTCACGTGCATAATATTGTTGACAAATGATGTATGGTTGCTCAGGAACATACCTTATCCTTACACTTAACTCAATTACTTGTGATCGGTAATTCTAATCCCATATAACATTGTGTGTCATGAAACATACTCGCCAAAAACATTGGTAAATGAAGAGGCTTTACAAAAACATATAAAACATCTACAGGGAAAGTTGGGAACATAACATAATATACCAAGATTACATACGGTGTCTCAGCTTCCTTCAGATGTCTAGGGACCTTAGTATCTCTGACTGTAGGGGGAGCCACCTCTCCTCTGACGACTTTATCAAGTTGTGTTTCTGTATATTTGGCAGCAATCTGTTCAGCCTCTGGTCTCATCCTTACTGCTGGTGGATCCTCATCCCAACTGTAAAAATTAACATAGTGTTCATAAACTGATCCATTGAAAAAAAAATGTTTATCGATCACATCATGATTATGTTTTAATCAGAGCATGTAGAGCAAAAAGAGAAAGTTGTCATTATTACAAAAATTCTCCTACAGTCATTATGTACAGTGTTCATGGTGTTACAGTTCACATTAAGAACGATTTTAAATGTTTTGATTTTTGAAGGCTGCATTAGATAGTTTGATCATGAAGTGGCAGTCTGTACATTTAGTTGAGTGACTACAAACACTTGTACAGTACTCTTTAAAAGAAGTCCGACTAACTGTGAAGACATAACAGTAATCTATGTTGTATTTTTTATTTGAAGACTATATATTATATAGAGTAACCTTTCTAAAGATGTTTGATTGCTTAATGAGACTGTATAGTTACTATAGTATGGTTAAATGTTAAAAGCTGTGCAGTAACTAAAAAAAATATGATGTTTTATTCATTGTTGAAACTTGTACAGTAAATTTTAGATAATTGGTAGTTCTGTAACCATTATAAGATTGTTAAATCCTGATGTCTGTACAGAAACTGTTAATTTGTCCATTGTTAAAAAGCTGGTTAAAACGAAATTTTCTTGTCTAGTAGCTTGTTGTAGTCTCACCAAAAACATTAAAATAAGTACTTACACAAATGAAGGAATTAATTTCTTAAAACCAAAATATAAAAACATGAATATTGCCCAACGTGTACGGTACAGGTTTTTAATTCTGTGTTTTACAACATAAGATGTCACGATAGGCAAAGGGGAGATTTGTATGCACATTAAAATGGTTTTAACTCAAATTATTTAATTACTTTTTAATGTAAATGAACCCATCACTGCTAAAAATAATCAAACTCACCCTGGACCTTCTGATCTTTGATGTAATTTGCTGATTTTTGGTTCCCTCACTGACCTTTCACCTTCCTGTCTCATCATTGGGCCCATGCCTTTACCCTGATATTTTTCCTGAATAGCCTGTCCCTCATAATACACCTTTGGTGCAGGAGGGGTACCAGGTGTTAAAACATAAGTGTTTAAGAGTTTATTCACCGATCCCTTGTTTCTCTCGGCATTTTCCTCTGCTTCATAACCTTTCACCTTTGGCTGAGGCTGATCATTAACATTCATTGTACCATAGTTTTCTATCAAGTTTCTCATAGCACCACCTTTATTATTTTGAGCAGTTTCAGCTGCCTCCCCCTTTACACCACGAGGATGAACTTTTCTTTCTACGGGAGGATCAGCGTAACCCTGCATGAACTCTGACATACAACCTTTATTTATTTCGGCAAATTTCTCACTATCTCCTGTTACAGCTCTTCCTTGTGGACGGGGAGAAGAATAATTCCTATTATTTTCCTGATCAAAATACTGATCTATTCTCCCTCTCCCTCTCATTGCATTTTGTTCAGCTTCCGAGTTACCTCCATTTCTAACATGAACTGGAATGTCATTTGTTCCATTTTCAATATGGGATGATCCATTACCATAAGTAAAAATAGTATCCATATGTCCTTTGTTTTTTTCAAAATTATTCCTAGCCTCATTGGAGACTATTCGTTCTTGAGCTCTTGGTTGTTCATATTTATTGTTATGATGGTACCAGTCTTCAGAACCAGTTTTATTTTTTCTGGCGTATTCTGATGCCTCTGGTCTGATCCTAGGATGTGCTGGAGGCGTAGGACTAGGGGTAAATACACCATCTCTCACCGACATCTTGTCTGTGTAGAATGTTGGTAATGGAAATATGTAGCCTTTCTGGTCACATTTATGGCTTTATATGAATTAAAACTCTGAAAATAGAAATTTTTTGTAAATTACATTCTTGAAAATAAATAAGTAGCATGATAAAGAAAACTCTTTCATTATATACCTGGGAGCTGGAAAATTTAGACACAAATCTGTATATACCGTTAAAAAGAAGAGGAATATTTGTTTGATCTCCAGTAGCAAATTAAATACATATTCAAGACAAGAACATGTTGATGTGATATGAATATAAACCCTGTTTTGTACTATACCCACACGCTGAGCTGAATTTTCCAACATGTTACATGTGCTTTCTTACAAGGTATCAGTTTGCAAGAAAACATGTTACCCTACCTCATACCTAGACACATTGATCGGACTCTGGATCAATTAATTGTTGCTCTTCCTCCTAAATGCAGCATGCTAAGTGGAGAAGCAGCAAATACAATTTTAATGTCTTTGATTTGACCCAGCCTGGCATGAACATACAACCTAAATAAGGCATGAACATACAACCTAAATAAGGCATGAACATACAACCTAAATAAGGCATGAACATACAACCTAAATAAGGCATGAACATACAACCTAAATAAGGCATGAACATACAACCTAAATAAGGCATGAACATACAACCTAAATAAGGCATGAACATACAACCTAAATAAGAAGATGAGGTATATATGATGGGCATGAACATACAAACTAAATAAGAAGATGAGGTATATATGATGGGCATGAACATACAAACTAAATAAGAAGATGAGGTATATATGATGGGCAATGAAATAACTGGGCATGAACATACAACCTAAATAAGAAGATGAGGTATATATGATGGACATGAACATACAACCTAAATAAGAAGATGAGGTATATATGATGGCCAATGAAATAACTGGGCATGAACATACAACCTAAATAAGAAGATGAGGTATATATGATGGGCATGAACATACAACCTAAATAAGAAGATGAGGTATATAGGATGGCCAATGAAATAACTGGGCATGAACATACAACCTAAATAAGAAGATGAGGTATATATGATGGGCATGAACATACAACCTAAATAAGAAGATGAGGTATATATGATGGCCAATGAAATAACTGGGCATGAACATACAACCTAAATAAGAAGATGAGGTATATATGATGGGCATGAACATACAACCTAAATAAGAAGATGAGGTATATATGATGGCCAATGAAATAACTGGGCATGAACATACAACCTAAATAAGAAGATGAGGTATATATGATGGGCATGAACATACAACCTAAATAAGAAGATGAGGTATATATGATGGCCAATGAAATAACTGGGCATGAACATACAACCTAAATAAGAAGATGAGGTATATATGATGGACATGAACATACAACCTAAATAAGAAGATGAGGTATATATGATGGCCAATGAAATAACTGGGCATGAACATACAACCTAAATAAGAAGATGAGGTATATATGATGGCCAATGAAATAACTGGGCATGAACATACAACCTAAATAAGAAGATGAGGTATATATGATGGCCAATGAAATAACTGGGCATGAACATACAACCTAAATAAGAAGATGAGGTATATATGATGGCCAATGAAATAACTGGGCATGAACATACAACCTAAATAAGAAGATGAGGTATATATGATGGCCAATGAAATAACTGGGCATGAACATACAACCTAAATAAGAAGATGAGGTATATATGATGGCCAATGAAATAACTGGGCATGAACATACAACCTAAATAAGAAGATGAGGTATATATGATGGCCAATGAAATAACTGGGCATGAACATACAACCTAAATAAGAAGATGAGGTATATATGATGGCCAATGAAATAACTATCTACCAAAGACCAAAGGACAAGGCTGTGAAAAACAATAGTTAATCACACAGCCTTCAACAGTAAGCAAAACTGTATAGAACACTTATGTAAAGCCTCAAGATATCAAAATGTAAAACAATTCCAAAAAGAGAAATCAAGGTTCTTATTCATGCTCAAATCAGTAAACAAACAGAAATAAAAGCAGACACCAACCAACCAACAACCACTAGATTTCAGTCTGATGGCTTGGAACAGTGTTTATGTCAAGATTTATAGTTATTATTAATGGAGAATATTCTAAATATTGCTGTTAATTTTTCTTAATGTACTAAGTAATAGAAAAATCATCAAAACACTACAATAAGTAAACCTAAATCTAAACGAAATATGGACTTTTCAATCATCAGCTATTTTGAAGTTCATTGCAATTTCTTTATGAACATGAACATGATACCATTTATAACATAATAATATCAAATATTATATACAAAAATTAAACATAAATGTTTCCCTTGCAATTTGAACTAAATACATTTTTTGTACCTGATAGAGTTATTTTCCTTCATGAATAATACACTCAAGATTGAATACTTTACCTGTTAGTTCAAAACACATTTAAAACACGGAGCCAATGTATCAAATATAAATTTACAATCTATTTACACAAGATACAGTGTGTAAACTTTAAATCCAATCTCTTCACAGTAGTATAATACAATTAGCAAATAAATTCTAAAATGTTTTCAAACAAACAATTTATTATACAAAATATAATCTCAGTATGTGTGTGAAACCATGAATCAAAAAATTTCACAAACTTGATCACTTTAAACCTTTAGTTTCCTCAAGCCAGTAGTATATACATGTCTCCTAGTGTAACACAAGAAGATCAATTATTGTCATTAAAAAGCAAACTATTGCTCAATTACATCAACTATATTGACAATAAATTGTCAATACCTTAATAACTGTCTAACAAAAAGTTCAATTAAACACCAATGACCTATCATTTTCTCTTTGATAGTACATACGAATAAAGGTATACCCCTTAGGTATACAAGCTCTTGGTTTACAAATAAATACAACCATTTAAACTGCATTCATTGATAGTATGATTCTCATTCAAGCATACTAAAAGATGACATAGAATTTGAAGATATTTTCACTCCTATCTATAGGTATTAACCTTATATTATTGTGGAATTTACTTGGCTTTTATTTCCTGATAGCACAATTCAAACATGAGAGTGTATAAAATATAAATTAAATATGTACATATATTTACACCACTAAGATGTCATTAAATGGAATTGATATCCTGCATTTTTAATGCTTTACCATAACATTATTAAAGGTTAAATTTCTGAAATACCACCCTCCAAAACTATAGAAATCCATCACTTTGAAATAATCATGATAACATCTTGGTAAAAACACCCAAACAGGCTAACCCCCTCGTGGGTGTATCTTATCAAAGATATGTAGAGTATACATATCCTTGATCTGATATTTGTATACACACTAACAGTAACATTTAATTGTGTATACTAGGGTGGAGAAATTGTAAGATAAGCATAATACTAGATAAGAATGACACATTGTATTGTTTTAGTTTCCAAAACTTTGACTGATTGATGCACAGTTTTATTAACTTTTTTTGTGGGTTTTTTTCCCTGTGTTTTTCTAGTAACTTAATATTACCCACAGGGTGTCACAATCCATTGAGGGACCAGAACCATTTGAACAATTAATGAAAATTTTGTAGCTGTTTGTAGGTAAATCTGGATTTGATTCCCACAGAGTATAATTCCTCCATTGGAATCTGATTCAGATTAAACTTACCAAAAATTATAAACTTTATGTAGATTACTTCTCCTAAGTCATATCCCTACGAGGATTTTAGATAGGGGTACCGGGTGTGTTATTAGTCCACTACATAATACTTGCTTACTTTTATATATATATATACTTCTTGCTCTTGCATATATATATGACTAAACTTATCATTACAGATTAACATTGGTTTAAAAGATTTGTTGATAGTATTATTCATATATATATATATATATATCAGAGACACACTTTGTTTATCAACACTCACACGTCCAAAAACAATACCTTTAGATAACATTCCAGTTCAGTAAAACAATACCTTTAGATAACACTCCAGTTCAGTAAAACAGTACCTTTAGATAACACTCCAGTTCAGTAAAACAATACCTTTAGATAACACTCCAGTTCAGTAAAACAATACCTTTAGATAACACTCCGGTTCAGTAAAACAATACCTTTAGATAACACTCCGGTTCAGTAAAACAATACCTTTAGATAACACTCCGGTTCAGTAAAACAATACCTTTAGATAACACTCCGGTTCAGTAAAACAATACCTTTAGATAACACTCCGGTTCAGTAAAACAATACCTTTAGATAACACTCCGGTTCAGTAAAACAATACCTTTAGATAACACTCCGGTTCAGTAAAACAATACCTTTAGATAACACTCCGGTTCAGTAAAACAATACCTTTAGATAACACTCCGGTTCAGTAAAACAATACCTTTAAATAACACTCCGGTTCAGTAAAACAATACCTTTAGATAACACTCCAGTTCAGTAAAACAATACCTTTAGATAACACTCCAGTTCAGTAAAATCTTATGAAATTTCCACATGAAAATGGTTGAAACCTTCATTTTGAATTGATAACATCAGATAATTGTGTTTTACAATTTACCAACAACTTCACAGCTTTATATACAGTACACATTTCTGCTTTCAAATAAAGTCCATAAAATTTGATATATAATCCAACCTGTACCAACAATTACAATGAATCATTAATTAGCATGTGGTAAAAATCTTAGCATGTTTGTCAACTGTAATTAAGGGTAAAAAAACTTACATTTCCCACGATTGAACACAACATGTCCCACGATAGAACACAACAATGTATACCAGAGTTTACCTTGACTAATAAGTGTGATGTTTTAGAGGGTTTATATGATTGTATACAACAATCAACCTCCTGCCGACCTGGTCAGACAAGATAATAACAAAGAGGTGTCTATTGATCTGATAATACATATAACCCGTCATCAACGGCTTTTGAAATGTACACATATAAACTTGTTTTTAATTATTTGTAAGTTACATTGAGTTATCCTTAATTTCGTGAATATAAAATCTTTTAAAATTCAAAGTTGTGCAGCCCTCCCGCCGTTTATGATACATCTAGTACATACACTTCTGTAATCAAACATTTGATTTTACGCTGACAGGAATTAATGAATGCATGTTGCCCCATGCATTTTGATATATGTTTTATACTATATATGATATCATTTTTCAGAATATAAAATGAAAAAAAACAAAAACTGCAGCTAATTTTACTCCACCTTAGTATTTCAGAATAATAGAAGAAATATACCTTTTCTAAAATACACCCAGTTCAAGACAATAATAAACACATCCCTGGATTGTAAATCATTATGTAGACATAAGACACAGTAAAAACTGACATGTAATTAATTACAGATGTCAATCAGACACAATGTAATTATCACACCAACTCATTGTATACAATAATGCTAATTTGGCTTGAAGATATAAATATTATAAGGGTGTGTCATATGATTCATTATCTTTTATGTAGACTGGTACTTAAATGCTTTAAAAGGTACTTTGCAATGTATTGAATGAAAGCTTTTACAATATAATAGGTGGTACTAATCTATTGTTTAACAGACATTAGCTATAACCATGGAAGTATTATATTGACTTCCATGCTATAACTTAAAAAAAAAAATTAAGATACAATTTAAAGCCAATGTAGAAATAATATTTCTCTGTAAGCAGTCAGTTTTGGTTACACTGAGTCAAGTTAAGCTAAAAAAAAACAAGAATGTGTCCTCAGTACACGAATGCCCCACTCGCACTATCATTTTCCATGTTCAGTGGACCGTGAAATTGGGGTAAAAACTCTAATTTGGCATTAAAATTAGAAAGATCATATCATAGGGGACATGTGTACTAAGTTTGAAGTCGATTGGACTTAAACTTCATCAAAAACTACCTTGACCAAAAACTTTAACCTGAAGCGGGACAGACGGACGGACGGACGAACGGACAGACGGACGGAAGAACGAACAGACAGACGGACGGACGGACGCACAGACCAGAAAACATAATGCCCCTCTACTATCGTAGGTGGGGCATAAAAAGAGACATAGGTGATGTACTATTGGTTTGCAAGTCAATAATTCAACTCATTTGAATTTGTTTTCAATAAGTTATTTCATACAACTTTTGATATGACATTTTCCTGGAAAATGTAACTGATGTATTCAGGAAATGGTTCATTTATTAATAAGAAAAAAAATAGAATAATCACTAAATGCTGATATAGTATAATGAGTCCATGCATCGTTAATTGTTCTTTTGGATATTTGTAATTAGAATATATATATTAAAATTTGAGAATTTGGTTATAACGGTGAACAGGAAGTTTACAGCAAATACCCTTATTAGAAAGATTGAAGTAACATGTATCAGCTCTTACTGATACTTAAAAGGCTTGATTCATGTAAGGAACAAATCTTGTGTTATTATGCATAAGGTTAAATTACAAGGTAGTTAAACCTAAGATCCTTTTTCTTGATTACAAACAGTTATATATATATGGCATATCACACTGTACAATGAATATAACTGTTTTTTATCGTTAAAACCAAACTGATACAATCATGCATTGCTGTATACTTGCAGTGTGTTTCTTGAAATTGATATGTACTTTAAGTAATTCTACTCCTATTAGTCCTAATTGAGAATTCCTCAATTGGTCAAAATTTGTTTCATATTTAAACTTAATGGGCAGGTGTAGTGATAAAATGTTATATTGTACTTTTTAATTTTGTCAAATCAAAAAGATTTAAAAAGGACTTCTGCAACTTTTTTTCACTAACTCTAAGTATAGAATGTCCTTAATTTTCAGCATCAAGGTTAGATGTTAGAAAATAACCATTAGATAAATAGGTACTTTAATTGTAAGCATAATTAAAATCTTTGTTTCTCTTTGCCAATTACCGTTTTATTTAACATACATGTACATCATGTACTGCCTTACTAATGGATGGCCTATGATGTATCACTGTCATTACAGAAAAACCATGTAAACTTCTCTCCTCTGCCATCAAATATAGTCTTGAAATTGCACATGCTATCGTCTCTAGTGACTTAGTCATTTTTATCATGTTCAAAATCCATTTAGGATTGCAAAAGGGAAAATTTTTTAAAAATTGAGGTCAAACCCTTAATCATGTGTTAATGGACATTATAAACCACATTGGGGATGTACCTTGCCTATGTTGCTGATACCAATAATGTCATTAATTTTGTGGACAATCAATGCATTTGAATGGGGACATATGGTTGGAACCCCCCTTTTGAAAAATGCTGGATCTGCCCCTGAGTGGAGGGCATGATTCTATCTGTCAAGTTTCAAACAAAACAAGGTTGGTATGCAGTGTGCATATGTTAACTGCACAGTACATATTTAGATAAACAGAAATCAGATATCAGAATTACAGAATTTTTCAACAGGTAGATGGGTTTTAAAAAACTGTGGTCATTGGTCTAAAGAAGTTATACAGATGAAGAAACTTTAATTCAATAGACCATTTTCATATTACTGACTTTTGAGTCCAGGTTCTTTAAGTTACCTACTCTTTGGTAGGACATCCTAGCACTCGGTCAATTATGAGCACCCAAAAGAAGGAAAATCAACTACATGTATACATGTATAATCAGTGCAATTTTGGGCCAAGTTTTAAATACCATTCCAAAGATAACCATGGCGACATTTGATTGATATATATATTATAATAGGTTTTAAAAGTAACTTAAACAACCAATACTAACATACATGGGGGAGGGGGATGGTAAGAGGGGTCCTGATCCCGAAATCCCGGACTTTGAAAAACGTAATCCTGAGGTACCGAAATTTAAATAAACGTAAATCCCAACATCCTGAAATTCGAAAAAAAGAATTCCCTTTTCCTAAAAGGGTCAATCCAGAAATCCCGAGCTTAAAAACACCCGATACTGGAGGTCCTATCCCCCTTCATACATAAGAGAAAAAAAGTAACATTTAACTCTCCTAAATGTATCCCTACTTCTGGTGCACCAAATCAAATTTTACAGCTGAAAAAGTTCAATCCAGCAAAACACGTTACTGACTTGCCCATTAATTTTTGTAAAAAACTAAAACTTTTTCAAGAAATTCTATGTGTTACCAATTTTAATTATTCAAAACATATCTCAATAAAGCACATAATTTAACCATACCTGCAAAAGAAATCGATTGCATGTACATATATATCCAGGTGATTTAAAAACTTCTTTTTTTCACATCCCACATAAGATATTGAATTACTCACTCAGGTACATGTACAAAACACATTGTATGGATCATATTTGTAACAAGATTTGTAAATTTAAATGTGAATAATTACATATGGGAAAAAAATATATACCCTGTGGCTATTTTTATCTTGTCTGATACAAATAGGATTGTCCTCACCTATTGTGATTCGCATATTAATGTGGTCATTCAACCATTTAATGGATAAACGTAGAGAAATAAATTAAAAAAAAAATTTTCATTACAATTCAAACATGTAAAATCGTCATATAAACTTAATAAATGAAAAAAGTGAGTTTTTTTTTAAAGGAACATATGGTCAATGCACTTACCGACTTACTCACTGTCACAACAAGAGGCTCCAAGTATCCATGAACAATTGTTAGGACTATTAGATTTGTAAAAGACCTATTTTTTTTGGGCAGAATCAATTTGCGCCAATTGCAGTTTTGAAATGGTATCATTTGCGCCACTCTCTTTTATTTTGATGGTATTAATTGTGCCAATAAATGAAATGTAATTGTGCCACATTTACATGCAAATATTTTTTTTACCTATATCATAATTGTACATGTTTAACCTATGCCATACATGTACTATAATTAACCTTCCCACTTAAGATTAAACTGAACACTCATAAAATTTAAGGAAACTCAATAAAAAAAATATTGTTTAGTAATAGAATATTTGTTCACGAGTCAAGATGTCTGATATACCGTTCAAGAAAATAGAATCTGATAGAGGAAACCTGGTCGTCCTTGAATATTACCACCATTCATCTATAGATTTTGAAGAATGAATACACAAAACAGTAAGAGACCTCTTTTCAGACGTCGTTATTTAGTCCTGCGAATTTACCATTTCTTTGGATTAGCTTTCCTTAAACCAAAAGATGAGGGCGATAGCTTTGTAGAAGATTTAATTCCTGATATGCCAAGCGATACAAAAATAGAAAAATTTGCTGATTATGTGTTATCAACACACATAAAGGATAATGCGTTGTTTCCTCCTCCAGTATGCGCAGAAGTTCCTTCGAACTCCTGAAGAACCAATAATGGACCTGAATCATTTCAAATAAAAATAAATAAAATTGGCGCAATTAGATGATTATTTTATTGGCGCAAATGATACCTGTAGTTTTGAAAATTAGATGGCGCAAAAGAAGTATTTGCGCAATTGAGTTGTGGCGCAAATGAGTTACTTTTTGGCGCAAAAAGATATCGCCCTTTTTTTTGTAATTGACATGGGGAATGAATTTTATTCAATAAAACTGTCATTTCAATGAAGTGCTATACATTGAACTTAGGTCAAAAGTATGACAACTGGAACAATATTCCTTTTTTTGCAGCATTTACTACTTTACACGATTCACAACTGCATTCACACAAAATGCAAAGATTTTCATAAAAGTGAGGCTGATTTATCAGAAATTTGATTTTTCTTAAAATTTAATTAATGAGACAGAAAGTCAATAATTGAAAATGTATGCTGGAAATATATATTGTGGAAAGATATTACGCGTGCTGGCGTATATACAAAATTTAGTCCTGGTATCTATGATGAGTTTTATTATACACTACACTTGTTTACATATATTATACTAAGGGCTAAACATTCTCATAGTTGACTTTCATTTATATGTATGTACTGTACTTTTGAAACCAATGAGGATGCCCATATATTGTTTAAAATAACTTTTTCTCCCATTCTATATTCTAAGCTACATAAAATAACTTCGATAACATTTATGATCTTATCTTTAGCATATATTCAATGATCCATGTCAATATTTATTTTCAGTTTATTAATAATTTGTTCCAAGGGGAGATAAGTACAATCTTATATAATTGGGGATCAATAAAAAAAAAAGTCCTATTAGCAATGTCAACATGGAATACATAAGTACTAAGGAAACATTTATGCAATAATGTTTAAATAAAGAGATGACAATCTTAATTGTCCATTTTCATGCTGGCCACTTATCACTTTGATCTGCCAAAAACTTTAAACTGTCCCTCAGCAAGAAGTCTACTTATCCCTAATAATTCACAAGAGTGTTCTAAGGTCTAATTGTTCATCCTAACTATAGAAAAAATCTTATCGCTTCTGGACAGTCAGGACTATCTATATATATATATATATATGTACATTTGTAGCTAATGATCTATGTCCTAATTTCCCATCATAACAGGAAGGAACTCTTATCCCTTTTGGACTGTCTAATTATCTCACTATCTGACACAATAAGACCAATTATTATACTATTATTTAAGTATCGCAATTAACTTCTTCAGACTATCTAGACTACTCATGTTTAATCACTTTTTCAATATTATTCAATAATAAAATTAAGTAATACTGTGGTCTATTAAGCATGAAAGTCTACAAAAAAATTGTCATACAGAAAAAAAAAACATCAACTCATTAACCCCCCTCTCCCTCTATAAAAAAAATAAAATAAAAGTGAAGAAAGAAAGAAATCTTAATTTTTTTAGATACATTTTACTTCATTTTGTTTAGAAAGAAATATTTAAATGATAGAAGGCTTTCCTTAAAAGTTTAATATTTTTCAGAAGATGGTTCACACCACTTCTAACCAGGTGCTCCGCAGGGCGCAGCTTTATACGACCCCAGTGGTTGAACCCTGAACAGTTGGGGCAAATTTTGACACAATATTCAAGCTTGATTCTGTCTGAATTTGGATTGTGATCAAATTTTTGACATAATATAGGTTTTGTCACAAAATTAATGTGGTCAAAGATCTCACAAATCTATTGCACAATACTATGCAATTGAAGATTTCTTCTTGAAACTTTTCAAAATTCAAATTTGAAAAATTTTGAAAAAAAAGGAAGCTCTTCAAAAAATGGTAAACAAACCCCCCCCCCCCCGACTTTTTGAAACCCCCTTGGAGCAATAACCCTTAAACTCAATCCCATGCTTTCCATTGCAGTATTGAACCTTGTAGTACAATTTCAGAGAGATCCATACACTTAAACACAAGTTATTGTCAAGATTGTTTGGAAACTAGAAACATGCTTCTTTTTGGCCCCTAATTCTTACATATTTTGGGCAATTAACCCAAAACTTAATCCCAGCCTCCCCTTTGTTATATGGTACATTGTGGTACGTCGGTACAATTTCAGAGAGATCTATACAATTACACATAAGTTATTGTCTTGAAACTAGAAAAATGCTTGTTTTGACCCCTTTTTGGCCCTTAATTCCTCAAATTTGGCTCCATAAACCCTGAAATGAATCCAAACCTTCTACCTGTGGTTTTAAACATTGCAGTATGATTTCAGAGCAATTGAAATACATGTACTGCTACACAAGTTATTATCTTGAAACTAGAAAAATGCTTGTTTTGGGCCCCTTTGGGCCCCTAATTCCTTATCGGTTGGGACCATAATCCCCAAAATCAATCACAACCTTCCTTTTGAGGTATTGAACCTTCTGAAAAAATTTCATGAAAATCTATTCACTTAAACTAAAGTTATTATCCGGAAACCAATGTGTCTTCGGACGACAACGCAGATGACGACATCATACCATTATACGATCCCAAAATTTTTTTTGGGGTCGTATAAAAATGAGGAATCCTTGAACTCATCTTTAACATTTCATAATTCTGAAAACTATAAGTTACATATCAAGAAAATAGTATTGAAATGTTTAGAATCTACAAAAGTCAAAACAGTTGAACACAAATTACAAAATTCTTGATCCTGAGAAGGAAATTCTTCATTTTAAGCTTTAAACATGTTAAATGGGTATATAATGCTGCTCAACTGAAGACTTCTGTTGTCGTCAGAAAAACCTGTCAGAAAAATCAGTTATTTGTATGGGCTGATTTTTTTACTATTAAATCATTGACATATTATATAAATGATAAAATCAATCCATCCTAAATATTTAAATTTTTCCACCAGACTTTAGAGGAAAAAGGGAGACAATCTAAATTCACTATATATTGTGACTTTTGTGTATTTGTTCAACATATATATGTTGTAAAGATATCTATGAAAATTTCAGATAAAACATTTAGAATCATTGAACTAAAACAATGGAAAATAATATAAACTATGTATGTCACTATACTTGTTCGGTTTGCTTTTTCTAAAAAAAACCTAGTAATTATGATGCGAAATATGTTCTAGTTACTACCCTTTGACCTAACATTGAATATGCTCACTTAACTGATTTTGATTTGTGTTCACTCCACCTTTAGTTTTAAAGTGAATTAGGATTCTTTAGAGTAATCAGATCGAGAAAAAAAATTGTATTTGTTCAATATATATATGGTCTATGAAAATTTCAGATATAAAACATTTAGAATCATTGAACTAAAACAATGGAAAATAATATAAACTATGTATGTCACTATACTTGTTCTTAACCAAAACAGACTTCATCAGAACCTAAATATCAAGGATATCATAGTTTTTAGGAGTAAGAATCTTGGTCCAAATATCATTGTTAAATTTTTTTTAACACAGTTATCATCCACATGATCCAGCATGTCTAGCACAACAAATTGTAATGTAGCAAATTTACCTGACGATATCTGGATATGGGTATTTAGTCGGATCTTAACACGTACTTGTGATTTGTTTAAAACCGGTTTTAACGAAGAAATGTCGAAATGTTCAGAACTTAATTAAATCTGTTTTTGGGTAAGATGGTGCAAGCATACGATTTTTATTGCGTCTTACACTTTGAGAAGCGAATAATCTTTAGCTACTTTATTTAAATATTGTGTAAAAACGTTAATTATGAGCTATGAAAGTCAAGTGGCTCAAGCATTTTACTGAGGAAGTTTTAAAAAAATGCAAAGAAATATTTAAACAGTGGGTAAGATTTCATTAGTCTTTACTATCTATAGATTAATAACAACTTTTGGTTATATTTATAATTTAGAATCATCATTGAAGGTGGAGCGCGAATGCACAATTAATTAATTATATTGATGTGCCATTTGTCATCTTCGCTAGCCAAGAGTTACGATCCACTCCCGCTCTCTTCACCCTTGGCAGATTGAGCCAACATTTGTGATATCCATGTTGCGCCATCTATCGGAAGATTAAAGTCACGCCCATTCCGAATACATTATTCTTGACCAATGGTAGAACTTGAACTCTTCATTTTGGAGGTAAACGAAAATATACGTCAACAATCATGCATTTGTGCATGAAACATACACAGGAACTTCTATAAGTTGATCAAAAACAATCAAGTTGTCACTTAATATAGTGGTATGCTTAGTGATATAAAGACTTGTTGCACAATAAACATGTGGCAATTGTTTACAAACACTTTCTACATTTACACGTGATCATGTTATAGGCGCTTTTTGATAGGATGCAGCAAGTTTCTACTGCAACCAATAAAATTCCTTACCTTGTGTCTCCGAAATATTATCTCAATCCGCCAAGGGTGAAGAGAACGGGAGTGGATCCTAACCCTTGGCTAGCGAAGATGGCCATTTGTATGCAAGAGTGACATTCCGTTGTATTATGTGCCATATCCAAAAAGTTATGCGAGTATTGTCTCCCTTTAACAGGTTCATTATTTTATAATTAAGTTTAGGTTTCTGATATAAATTTGAATAGTTACAAAATGTATCAATTCAATATATTTCAGTTTTTGTTATTGGTGTATCAAAAACATTAATGTACGAATATAATTTCATAAATTTGAAACGTTTAAAATGATTACATACCAATATAAAGAACCGTTCATCATTTTTGAAAACGACTATGATTGAAATTGGCATTATTTATCTTCCCTAATAATGATAGATTGATTGGGAAATGAACCAGAGTTATCTAAAGGTAATCACAGAGAGGGACTAGCAAGCAATTTTTAATTGTAGCTTATTTAACGTTAAAACAACTTTCCACTTTAAACAAATGTTACTTTATCCAAATATAAGGACCTTGTTAGCTAAATCTACAAATTTTATTAGATATTATGATTTTTTATTACAATAGATTGTGGGTCTCATTAGGGTCTAAGCGTGACGCGGGATTGCCGATTTTTTGTAAGCGTGACACGTGAAAGTCAAATTATTGTGGCGTGAAAATGGGAAATGAGGTCTTGCGGGACCCGGGAAATGACAAAAAAATGAGAATTGCTTACATACATAGTGTAAGCGGGATCCGGGAATCTGACAAAACAGTAAGCGGAATCCGGGATTGGAACCCCCCAATGAGACCCCCTAGATTAATATGCTATGTAATGGCATATATATTTAATTTAAATGATTTTTAAAATCAGATTAAATTTAATTTGCCAAGTGAAATAAAAGAAATTGGAATAATACTGCACTTCACAAAAACTGCACAATTACAATGAATTATGTATACATATTTGATGGACTTTGACTTGCTTTTACTGTGTATTATAGTACTCTCAGGTTGAATGTTATGCTGGCAACATCAAATTTAGTCTGAGATTACTCTAGGTCCAACGGCTGTTTTGACAGACAAGTTGGGGCCGTGGGACTTCAGAGCTTGTCCCATATCAAAAAATGGATATTTGCCGCCGGTCCAAAATAGATATCAGAGCTTGTCCCATTTAAAAAAGTGGATATTTGATGAAACTTACTTAAATGAAGAGATAAATGAAAATTTAACAAATTAAGGCCTGATTTATATTAATCCAAGGTCGTCAGTAGGTCCAAGAATCAACGAAGCAGCTAGCGCACCCATTTTGGACGGGCAAATATCTACTTTTTGATATGGGACAAGCTCGCCGATATCCATTTTGGACAGGCAAATCTTTACTTTTTGGTATGTGACGAGCTCTCTTCTTCTTCTTCCAGTTAAGCGGCCGCAATCAACTGTCTGATTATTCTGCCACTGTGTGTTGCGCATGAAAGTCCAAATAAAATTTAATTATATTTACATTTTGTGAAAGTTAAGATCCTATATACAGGTGCTCATTAAAAACAAGTGTTTATGTCTATTTTGTTAGCCGAGCCTTGAAGCATTCAAGACTCGGGGCGGTGATAGTGGAAAGTGGTAAGGCATTCCATTCCCGTATTGATTTTGGATAGAATGACATTTTCCTTATATCCGTTCTACAAAGAGGAACCTGGAAACATCCAGTCCGAGTTGTTCTTGATGCTCGGTTTGTTGGAATAAGCCTAGATGTTGCATCTATATTAACTAGGCAGTTAGTTATTTTGTACATCATGCACATCCTTGTTGTTGATCTCCTCTCTTCTAGTTGTTGCCACTCGAGTTGATTTATCATGGCGTCTACTGATGATGTGTTACGGTATTTGTTGGTAACGTCCCATGGCCCCAGCTTGTCTGGCAAAACAGCCGTTTGACCTCTGACTAGCTACATAAAAGGTAGTCCTCCACCATTTTATGCTTTACTCTGGCATAAGTAACGTAAGGGTACCCAAATTGCACCGAGTACCCAAATTGCACCTATTTAGAAAAAAATAGCAACAAAAATCTTACAAGATTTCCTAGAGACTAAACAATTTGTATTTTTATGATTTGATACTATGCACGTCTTTCAACATAGGTAAACATATTTAGATATACACAAAACGTTCATAGTTTTTATCAACAGATGGACTGTTTACTGAAAAAGCAAAATGTACGAAAACGTCACCATGCGACGTCATCAAAACGTCATCTTTTTAAAATTAGCAAATACAAAATATTATAAGTATCCATTTCGTAAAATATGAAGAGTAAGCATGGAAAAATATCCAATTGTTCAAAATATTTGAAGAAATTAAACAAAAGCCCGGTTATTACACTTTTGACGATGTGAATCTAAGCATGGATGCAATTTGGGTACTCCTCATTACAGAATCATGGATAGTTTGGAGGTTGATTCAAACCCATTTTTCAATGACTCAATATGGATTAAAATGTAAATTGGTGTACCTATACAATCAAGAAGGATAGGGCTACAAAATAAACACAGTATAGACATTTTTTTCTTGATCATAAAAAAACGTAGGTGAAAAAACTGTCAAAATAGGTGCAATTTGGGTACCGTCACGTTAATTAAATAAAGTTCAAGTTAATAATGTTCTATTCTTCAAAAACACATCCACATGGTATCGTAACAATAAATCAAGAGAACAAGATAAACTAACATATCATACAAATACGGAATGCAATCCGCATATCAATACACCAAAGACTGGTTAAGGAGAGATAACTCTCATAAAAGTATGTTAACTTTACCAAACGACTTGACATACCAAACTGACATATAACACAAATAACAAGACGTCATAATCATTTGGACTACATAAAAAGGACCATATTTTTTAGAACACTCACCATTCTGAAAGAGGCAAGGATGGCAGGTACAATAAAAAAATATGTTACCAGTAGTGAGAGTTATTTCGACACCGGCCGAGTTTAAGAAAAGAGGTGGCGAGTCAGCAGATGACGAGCTGTTTGAGGGGCGAGTTGTCTAAATTTCCAGTGACAGACAGGTGCCCGTTGGTGTTTTACTAAAGTGAAGATATATTTTTTACAGAGACCTGTGGCTGTGTTGTTTAGATTTCTAATCAGTTTCAAGAGATTCTCGTATGTTAAGCAAAATTACCACACATTCATACCAGTTCTGATAGGCCCCAACTGGAAAATCGGAATGACCGCTAAACAGGAAAAGGAAGTGACGACAAAACCGGAACTATAACCAGTGATTGTTTACCGTAGAAACTTGACGGTGGACCTCAAGAATTTACAAGGTAATGTACTTACATTTATGATTATCACTTCAAACGAAACGACTCCCTTGTAATGTATTCCTTTACCTGAGCCTGGTTTTTACCGTTGGCGTTAGTTAATAATTAGTTAAGATGAGGTCAAGCTTCATTGCATCTTTTAGGCCTGATCAATAGGCAAAACAAGTGAATAAATTTCTGTATCTGTATCTGTATGTATACATGTACGTTGATATTTGTAAGCCTAGATATGGGTTGTGTTGGACTTGTTGTAGTACATGTCTGTCTAGGCTGTACATCTTCTGGCTTTTATTCTTAATGCTAAGTATATAGCACTTCTTTGCGTTGAAGCGCATACCCCAGTTTGTGGGGAGTTCTTATATAGATTGGTGTTGCTTGGAGTAGTATCTAGTGCCTTAGAATTGTTCTTCACTGAATTTGTCACTATATTGGCACATACAAAATTGTCAAATGTTTTGGGTTTGATTTTCCTCTTAGGTTTACTTTTAACAAGAAAATCGTCGGGATTAATAGCTGAGACCAACCCCTCAACCACTTTGTACAGAAATACTAGCCGTTGACTTGTTCTTCTTGTTTTTAGGTTGTCTAGTTCTAACTCGGCTAGCATTTTGGTGACCGACCCCTCTTCTCTAGACCTGTAGTCGCCTGTGATGAATCTAGCTGCTCTGCGTTGTATTCTTTCCAATTGATTTATATCATGTTGTGTATATGGGTCCCATATTATGGCACCATATTCCATAGTTGATCGTACTAATGATATATATGCGGTCTTTTTGCAATCTTTTGGGCAGAAGCGTAGATTTCTTCTTAGAAAGCCGAGTGTCGAATTGGCTTTCTTGGCAACATTTGAGATGTGCGTGGTCCATTTTAGGTCTTCTGATATTTGTAAGCCTAGATATGGGTTGTGTTGGACTTGTTGTAGTACATGTCTGTCTAGGCTGTACATCTTCTGGCTTTTATTCTTAATGCTAAGTATATAGCACTTCTTTGCATTGAAGCGCATACCCCAGTTTGTGGCCCATACTTCTAGGTTTTGGAGGTCTCGTTGTAGGAGTGTGTTGTCATGTTGACTATTTACGTTCCTGTACAGGAGGCAGTCATGTGCGAAAAGTCTGACAGATGATTGTACTGAATCTGGAAGGTCGTTTATGTGGCAGAGGAAGAGAAGAATCCGGGTCCGTCCGCCCTGATTCATGTTCGCCCTAGTACCTGTTCGCCCTGATACCTGTTCGCCCAGGGTCCGTTCGCCCTGATTATTATTTTTTTCTAATTGTTGTCTTGTCGCATTATTTTAAGTATTTGAACAAAATATGTTAAAGTTTGTTGAAAAATTGACAGAATATTAATATTGCCGCAATCAATTTATCATTTTCCCTTTGATTTGCAGAGTAGAATACTGGAATACAATGTATTTATCTTTATTGATATTTGTTAACAAAATCATTGTAATCAGTCAATCACGAAAGTATGCAGTATAAATTAATGTCATAATGAACTTGTAAATCCGTTTCATAATTTACAGTTCGTACATCATTGGTTTTATTAATTTCAAGCTGAATATTTTATCAAAATAAAACGTTTGTTTTTATTATTAATCCATCAAAAGACAAGTTTCACAATAATCAGTTATCCGAATTATTTTGTCATTGAACAATTAATGATCATAAACAAACCATAAACTTTTAAATATTTCAATGTTTCCATAAATTTCAAGAATATACATGATATATATACCATAGAAATATCTGAATAAGTTTATTCAACTTAAACTAAACTATACTAAATTTTAGCCCTGAATATTTTATTAATATTTTTATAGTAGGGCGAACGGACTCTGGGCGAACGAACTCAGAGCGAACGGACCTAGGGCGAACATGTTATTAGGGCGAACGGTCCCGATACCGGAAGAGAAGGGGTCCTAGTACTGTACCTTGTGGTACACCGGAGTCAACTGAAGCTTCTTCTGATTCCACCCTATCTACGACAGCTTTCATTTTCCTTTGGGTTAGGAACATCTCTAACCATTTGTTTAGTGGTCCTCTTATACCGTATTCGTTCATTTTGTGCAGTAGTTTGTTGTGTGGCACAGTGTCAAACGCTTTGGAGAAGTCCAGTATAGCTACATCAATTTGTTTTCCTGCGTCGAAGGCTTTCATGAAGTCGTGTAGTGTGACTAGCAGTTGGGTTTCACAGGAATAGCCTGACCTGAAGCCATGGTTTAGTGATGTAAGTACTCTGTGCTTCTCTAGATGTTTAAGTATATGTCTACAGATTATATGTTCCAGTAGCTTGCATGGTACAGATGTTAAGGATACTGGTCTGTAGTTTTCTGGTGCATGTTTGTCTCCCTTTTTGAAGACACTTGATATGTTTGCATTTAGCCAGTCTCTTGGTAATGTACCAGTGTTGATGGATTTTTGGAATATCATTGTAAGTCCAGGTGCTAGTTGTTTTGAGCATTCTTTCAATATACGGTTTGGTATGCCGTCTGGTCCTGATGCCTTGGATGTATTCAGTTTTTTCAGCAGCTTTTCGACTCCATCTGTATTTATGTATGAAGGAGGTATTGTGCTTTTTATGTGCTTTGATGTTGTTGGCAGAGTTTTGTCTTTATTTCTTGTAAATACTGAGCTGAATTGTTTGATCAGTAATTCTGCTTTCCCTTTGCTGTCATTGATTAGGTGGCCGTTGCTTTTAAGGGGTGCTATTCCTATGTTGTCCTAGCCTGTTTCCTTGATTTTACATATTTCCAAAATGGTTTTGAGTTGTTGTTTTCTAGCCCTTCTAGGATTGTGGTATTAATGTAGTTATACTCAGCTTTTCTGATTTGCCGCTTACATTCTTTTTGGAAATGCCTGTAGTTGGTCCAGTTGTTGGTTTTCTTTGCCTGTTGGTATAGCCTTGTTTTCTTTTTAAACATTTTCCTGATTTTATGATTGATCCAGGGTAGACTGGTTTTAGATCGGATGAGTTTTGATGGTATATATGGTTGTCAAGGTTAGAATAAAGGTCTGTCTTGAACTTGTCCCATAATTCCTGTACTGTGGCACCTGAATGATACATTTCAATGATGTTAGTTGAAAGGATAGTCAGGTCTTTGTGTAGATCTTCCCATTTTGCTTTGGAGTATATGTAGCATTTGCGTGGCTTCTTACTCTGATAATGTGGTTTTGTGTCGCAGTCTGTTACAATCATATCGTGGTCAGATATTCCTGGAGCATTAGAGGATGTTTTGATGAGTGACGGGTTTGAAGTCAGCACTATGTCCAGTAATTATATATATAAGTTATTGCCTCTTGTTGGTGTTTCGTGTATCTGTGTTAGTGAGTGTGATATGATAACTTCCATTAGAGCTATTTGGATTTCCTTGTCTTGTGCATTTTGGTTTACTGATATGGTGTTCCAGTTTATGTCTGGGCAGTTGAAATCTCCAGTTAGCATGATGGTTTGATTTTTGTTTGAAATATGGTCTATTGATTTATCTAATTCCTTTATGTGCTCCATGTTTCTGTGTGGCATATAGAATGAGCCTATTGTGAGATCTTTTTTGTCTTTCATTTGTATCTTTACCCATTCTATTTCACATTTTGTTACAAACTCTGGTTTTTCAATTGCAATAATGTTGTTTTGTACAATGATGAAAACACCTCCTCCCAGTGTACCTCGATCATTTCTGTAGGCTGTGTAGTTTTCTGGAAAAACTTCGCTAGATTTAATTGCATCTTTAGTTGGGTTTTTTCCAGGATGTTCACCTTTCAGCCAAGACTCTGCCGCAGATGATGTCAGGTTTGATGTAGTTGACTGCAGCTGAAAATTCAGATGTCTTGTCCTTGATGCTTCTACAGTTCAGTGTAAGGATTCTTAAGTTTTGTTTCTTTGGTATGTTGAATACGTTGCTGCTGTTTGTTTTGTTTTTGCTCTTATTTCTCTTTGATGTGTTGTTATTAATTGAATTATTTCCTTTTGGACTGCTGGTTTTAAGTGGACTGAATGCATTTGACGTAATTGATTCGAATGTGCTGTTGTGGGTTAATAAAGGATCATAATAGTTTGAAGTGTTCAATTCGTAAAGTTCTGTGGGAAGTGAAAGTAGAAACGTTGATGCTTTCACATTTACAGCATAGCCATTGTACATTAGATCTTTGCAGTAGGTCGTAGTCTGCAGAACATACATAGCAAATGAACCTCATGGTCTTGAGACATCTGAAGATGTCTGGAGACAAATTTCCAAGACGCGTCTCAAGACGGACTTAAAGACGCGTCTTATAGACACCGTGTCTTGAAGACATGTCTTTAAGACATCTTGAGACATATGAAACTGTGTCTTGAGATATGCCTCAAGACACATTTTTGTCACATCCATGTCTTAAGACACTGGTTTAGAATAGTGTTTGGTGTATTTGAAAACACACCACATCCTTTATTCTGTGTATGAATTAAGGAAGATGTTTGCCGTAATGAAATCTTAAAGGCAATGAAATTCAAAATAAACCCCCATATAAACCAAATAAATAACACAACCCCCCCTCCCTTTCTCCATTTTTTTTAAATCAATAAAGCAAAATCTTTATGGTTAGTTAAGGTTAGTTGTGGGTTTTCAATAAGTTAGAATTTGACATCTTCAGCTTCAAGTTAGATGTAAATTTAATTTTCAAGTAATATGAAGAAAGAGTTTAAAAAAAAGATGGGAATGGTGGAAATGACAAAACTCATAACTTGATTAAGGAACAACAACACTGTGACTCAAAAATCAATGAAAACACAGTCCAAAATGCACTACACAGTAAAGAAGATTGTGTCACTTTAGGGGAGTATGCATCATACAAAAATATTTGAATCAGTACAAGTTTATTCTGTATAAACTTGGTAGAATGATGAATTATGAATACTGGTGAATAAACATGTTTTATATGCAATTGATTGTGGAAGAAATATTTATAAAAATTTTGTTAAATGCTGAATTTTAATAATGAATGATGAACAAGAGCAACAATTAACTGCAATAAACAATTTGTTGTGTTCAGACTACTGATATCTGCCGGAAAATATCATCATGAATATTTCTGAAATTTCAATTCTATCTTCAAAATAACACAGACACAGCCAATGAATATTTTAACAATAAAAGTTTAAACCCATCTAGAAATGAAAAAAACACAGAGCAATTCAAATGTACCATTCTTACAAAATGATACAAGTCCAATATTAATAACACATTGTTGATTTTCCACCAAACCTGCCCAGTCAATGATCAGTTTTAACATTCAATTTAAATCAAAACCTGATCACTTCCCGGAGAGGAGTGGATTATTATAAGTCTAGAAAAGAAACCAAATGAGCAAGCAAGCCACAAGAAACATATATAAAAGAATATATGAAAAATACCAATTTAGAGACTTAACTGACCTTTTAAACAATTCAAATTGAGCTCTCATAAATGCCATATAAAGATCCATGTCTGTTCCATAAATTGATGTCCAAAATGACTTCTTTATAGGGCAGGATTTCAAATCTATGGCAGATTTTATGCACTTTTAATAGAAGTCTTCTTATGTTCCCAAATCAATGTCTAGATCTTGGCACTAGTACTCTGAAAAAAATAATAATGAAAAATTATTTGATTTATAAACTTTGGTTATCATTCTTTTATCCTCGAGATAAACAGAAAATGATATAAACTAAAGGGAGCTGGCGGGTATAAATAACTTTTTTTCTGAAATATAGGATATTGCTATCTTTTGGTATAAATTAACTTCATCCAATACTTTGTAGAAAAATAAAATAAAAATATGGAATTACCGTTCATTAAGCTCACAATCTGCATTCGAAAAAAGCATGCATTTTTGTTAAGGTTCTTTTTTTCTGTTGAACTAAGGCCAATTAAAATTAATTGCTAGATTTTCATCCCCGCCCGCCCCTCTGAAATCGTCCCGCCCCGATTTTTTTTATTTAACAAAAATACGATTTCCGGATTTTGTTCATGTCCGTTACCGGGAACCATCGATAATTTCGTTTCATTCAAAACTTCCTGTTTCAAATTTCGTTTTTGTATTTCTTCTAACGAAAATGATTAAGTCGACATATTCTGCTGCTCTATGATGACAACATCATCTACCGAGAATAGAGATTGATAACGAGAAGGGCATGAAATATTCGAGTTACGAGTAAAACGCCTTGTCCTTGAACGCAAATTGCAGTAGTCACAAGTGAATCGAAAACCGTGTTTTTTACTTTATTTATACAATGACTTTGTGTCAGGAAATTTGGACTGAATGATTTCCAAAGCGCAAGAATTGTAGAACAAATTGGTACAAAAAAAAACATGACTGGATTAAAGAAATTGACACAATATGACCGTATATTGAGAACAAAAAGTCGACAAACACGCATTTTAATTATAACAAGCCCTTATATTTACCCATGGCTGTTGTTTTTGTTGACAAACAGCAAACACCTTCTGTAACTGTCCCAATACCCTCAATTTAGTCATTAAACAACAACTACTTTTTGGTTAAGTTCATGTTTTACATCATAATTACTTTCAACACTGAGTTTAAATTTTATTCTGTACTCATAATACTTGTGTTGCATACAATTGTACCAATACATTTTATTGATTTTATGGGGACTACAAACCATTGCTTAGAAAGCAAAAAAAATTTGGTGTAGGTATAGTCCAACTGAAGAGAGCATTTCTCTTCTTTTTGATGTATACTATAAATAGGTTTCTAAAGTGTAAATTACATGTATAACAGTGGTTGCCAATCAGGGATTTTTATTTAAGAGTTTAAAAAATAGTGTAGGATTCCTTATACAGCATGTATATGCATTATACAACTTGTTTTCCACTAGCATATACTCCGCGGTATGAAGAACTCGTGACGAGGGTTAAGAGTCGATTAAGAACTTGACCCATTGTATAAGCAGCCATCTATTGAAGCTTGTATTTTACCCATGTACATGCTTATATAAATGTTTTAATTGATTCTGTTGGATGAAATGTTTTCCTCCGACCATTATTTGTTTCTATTAGTTAACTGAATAATTATGATTTGAAGCCTATTTTGTAAGTACTAGCATAGTTTTTCAGCTAGAATTGAATACTTATAAGGTCTACTAATATAAGAAAAGTTTCTAGTAAAATCCAACAGTAATCAAAGTCACTTATAAAAAGTAGATCCTTCCCAGATGCAGGATTCCCAGATGAAATCATGTTAAAATAAAATTGTATAGTAGGAAGTTACATATATATATTTATGGCGAAAAAATATCCAAAATATCATTGGGGTCAGATCATACATTAGGATCTGTCAAAAAAATAAACATAATATATCTGAAAAAATCACAGTTTTTTTTCAGGGTTTTATTCATATTGTATGTAAACATGGTAAATATAAATACTTACTTGTCAGAATAGCTCTCTTCTTTTCAAAAACTCAGTTGAACATACATACTAAATTATGGAAATTTCTTTGCTTTAAAAAATCTACAAGTAATCAAAGTGGACACATGTTACAATTTGTCATTACAAGTTATTATTGACCCATTACAAAAATCCCAGCAGCAAACCAAGCTTAAGACATTATATTTTTTGTTCTGTGCATCTGTTTGTTTGTCTGTCTGTCTGTCTCGCTTCAGGTGAAAGTTTTTGGTCAAGGTAGTTTTTGATAAAGTTGAAGTCCAATCAACTTGAAACTAAGTACACATGTTCCCTTTGACATGTATGATGATGATCCTTCTAATTTTAATGCATAGAAAATGATATTTCAGATGTTCAGGTTTCCATTTTTGGTCAAGATGGTTTTTGATGAAGTTAAAGTCCAATTGACTTGAACCTTGATACCCATGTTCCTTATGTCATGATCTTTCAAATTGCTAAAACAGAGTTTTGACCACAACTTCACGGTCCACTGAGCATAGAAGAAGATAGTGCATGTGGTTCACCTGTGTACTATGGACACATTCTTGTTCATTTATATTGGGATGTGTGTAGGTATATATGTATAATATAATAAAATAGAAAACATTGGCTCCATGAATGAATGAGGAATGTATTCATGGGACACATATGATGTCCCCACTTATTTTATAAATTTATAAAAGTACAAAAAATGGTAAATTAATAGTGAATTGGCTTCTAGGCACATTAAGCAGGCGTGGCTTGGTTTCCTTTAAAGGGCTTTGACTTATTTGTGAATGTAATATCCCATCAGTAGCCAGCATTTACTGTTGAGTCAAAAACCAGTTATTTTGTATCAATTTTGTTTGTTGTTATTATTTGACGCCATCTTGAAACTCCCCTAAATCTGCTCAGACCCAGGGTTGATGATGCGTTAACTCAAGAAGGTTCAAAAGGTCAAACTAGGGGGTTTGGTTGTCAGTCGACAGACTATAGTAACCTAAGTTGGACAATTCAAAGCAGACCCTAAAGACCCATTGTTGTGTCTTTGACACAATCCAAATTTTCCATTCCCATTTTTTTAGTGGTTTCTAAATCTGTCACAAATGTCTTCTTTGCTCTGCTAGTTTCAATTTTCTCTGATCAACATGTATTTTTGTTTGTGGTATATTTTCTCACAAATAATGACAATTGCTGATGAGTCATTAATTGAGAGCAGTATAATTACTCCAATATTCAAATCTTTATAAGGTGGGATCTTTTTTGTAATACAAATGAGAGTAAAATTTACGTATCATTGATTGAAACTGAAAGGATTTATAAAATCTAGTACTGTTGTTTCACTCTGTTTCTGTAGCCTGGATAATCTTGATAATAGCAGTTAGTTTTCAAGTTTGAATTTATAGTTATACGCTTTCTTTCAACATGTTCAAGGCCTTTTATAGCTGACTTTGTGGTATGGGCTTTGCTCATTGTTAAATGACGTACGAAAATTGTTGAAAATGTTTGTTTACCTTTGTATCAGTTGTTTCTAGTTGCTTTTCTATGAGGTTTCTCTTAATCACAAGCACTTCTTCAAGCTTCGAACTTCATATGTTTTGAAGCAGTATGGTTCAGCTGTTTTTCATTATTTTACAAATTAGACATCACTATCGCTCATGGAAAAAATATTTAGCATAAAGAGCCAACATATAGTAAAATCAGAATAAATTCAAGCCTCATAAATTTTTCTTAATTGATGTCTTGTGTATATATTTATATATCTGTGACTGTATCTTACATTAATTTGTAGGATCCTTTACTATAGATAATTTAGCTGATCTGTAACAATAACATCTTCATGCCTTAAATATATCATGTACTGTAGTACCCCGCTAGATTAAAACTGACGAGGAAAGGTAACACATGGCCAGCGAAAGCTCTATTTTTGTAGAGCCCAGGTGGTCGTGTGGTCTAGCGGGACGGCTGCAGTGCACGCGATTTGGTGTCACGATATCACAGTAGCATGGGTTTGAATCCCGGCGAGGGAAGAACCAAAAATTTGAGAGAAGCAAATCTACAGATCTAACATTGTTGGGTTGATGTTTAGACAAGTTGTATATATATATATATATATATAAGTACGTCTGAGTCAGTGACAACCCTACAACAGATGTATCCATCGGATTGCCATCAATGATGGTGATACATGGCTGTGTACATAATGTATATAAAATATATATATATACAACTCGTCTGATACGCCCGACGTCTTGTGTGGAAGTTTTATGCAATATAACCATAAATAGTTTCTGAGGAAGTTTTAAGCAATAACCTTATATCATTTTTGAGACACGGCGGGACATGTGAAACTCCCCACCCTGTTTTTTTTTACAAAAAACTTTTACAAAAAACTAAAATAAAATTTTGAATCAAAACCAAAAAGTATACACTACAGATCTTTAGATTAATATAACAAAGAAGTGTGTAAAGTTTTAAGCAATAATCATAAATTATTTTTGAGATACAGCGCGACATGTAAAAAAACACTCCCCTGTTTTACAAAATACTCAATAACTCAAAAATAAAATTTTGAATCATCACCAAAAAGTATACAGATCTTTAGATGAATATAACAAAGACATGTGTAAAGTTTTAAGCCATAATCAAGAATCGTTTTTGAGATACAGTGCGACATGTGAAAAAAACACACCCCTATTTTAGTTACGAAGTGCCGTAAGTCAAAAAGTTTAAATCGTATTTTCACCAAAAGTATACAGATCATTTGACCATCATAAGAAACAACTATACATGTATTAAGTTTCATGAAATTTGGATAAGTTGCTTTCAAGTTACGGTGCCACATGTTTACGCTGGACAGACAGACAGAAGGATAGACAGATGGACGGATACCGGACATTTGTATACCATAATACGTCCCGTAAAATTTTTTACCGACGTATAAAAATGCTTATTTGGGCTCTTTTTGGCCCCTAATTCCTAAACTGTTGGGACCAAAATTCCCAAAATCAATCCCAACCTTCCTTTTATGGTTTTGAAGGCTGTACGGTGACCTATA